>NC_053415.1:29172500-29220096 GCF_016859285.1 Xiphias gladius | reverse complement strand
ATGTCCAAAAAGGATTATTTGGAAGGTTTCCTTTATTTTTCCAGTCAAAAGGAAAACTTATGGTGAATATATTTTTGTGGCAAGTATGGTTTATAGTCAAAGGATCATAAAATCAAAATATATAATGTTAAATAGTGCTGAAATGTTGACTTCATCAGCTTATCCTCATCGTGTGGTGTTGATGTGTTAGTGTTACCATAGTCTAGTAGTGAATGTGCAGAATATTTAAGGTTAGTAGGTATCAGGAAAAAGATTTAACCAGAGAAATTAATACATTTCAACAAACATTTCTTCACACAAGATTTTCTGTACATTAACTTCTTTGAAGGAGTTAATTTCCAGTTATTTACACATTATGCTTTTTTTCTCCTCCACCACATTTCAGAAGATATTGTACTTTTTATTCACTATGTGATGGCCTGCATTTATAGTTTATAGTATGGCTCTTTGGCAGACTCAGAAATATATCAGATTATTAATTATGTTACATCACTTACACTGTTGATTAAACCTAAAAAAAAGTTTTGTATATTTGGATCTGTGGCCATACTGATGAACGCTGGAACAAGTTGGGTTACATTCTATCCTCCCTTCTGGAAGCAGAAGAAATAGTCTGAGGTGGAAATGGAAACAAGCAACTGTAGAAGTAGTAACATTACCCAAAACCCACATCTTGTTTGATCTGAAAACTGTGGCTTATGTGGTCAACCAGTGAAAACAGACTTCCCTCTTTCAGCTTACCGGGAGGCTCTGTGAGGATCAGGTGATACAAATTCTTTATGCCCAGGCACGAAGTTTCCTGTCATAGTCAACAGTAAAATCCCTCCCGTTCTGCTCCTTTTCCCCACATGCACTGAGACCATCCAAAGGCTCCAGTCCAAATGCATCAGAATATGGTTTCTCCAGAGCTTTGAGGACCCTCTTGACCTACAGAACAAAAGCACAGATGACTTCTATTGATCCTTGAAACAAATATATAATTTAAATTGCATAAAACAGAATATAACTATTGTATAAATACAAACAACAGCATTGCTTTTCATTGAGACAACTAAGTCCATTAAAGCAGCCTCTGTGTATCAGGACAGCTGACAGCTGTTTTCAGGTTCAGACTCACTGACTTATATTCAAAACTTTGTCTTCCTCTCTCTGATAGCAAATGATAACAAAAATACAACAAACTCAAAAGTGATATGTCAAATGATAGTGCCATGTATGGAGACAAGGTCTACGACAAAAAAGTGAACAATACAATAAACTCAAATGCACTCAAAAACCAGTCTTTCCTCTACCTGTTCATTTAAAGCAGTGGCGTGTGTGCTGACAGTTAAGTCACTGACAGGAGTAGTCCACACAAGGCAATTAACACTAGCATTAGCAGCTAACGTTCCTACCAGCTGGTCATCCAGTGTATCACTTCCTGTTTTTCAATTGTTTGTATGGTAGAAGACATCATTTTCAGGGGTATTTTTGATTCAGTATTTGACACAAGTGGCTGCTTGATGGACTTGGATGTTCCAAATAATCAATCAAACTTTTAAAGGTCTCCTGACCTCAGAGAAGTCTCCCTTTTCTGCAGCATGAATTGCTTCCTGGGCGATGTAGTTACGTAGGATGACCCGGGGGTTGTTGCTGTTCATCACACTGAGCTTCTCCTTTTTGATGAGCGACAACTCACTTGTGCCATCACACTCCTTGGCTAAATGCCTCCTGTTATTTCAGCACAAGAAAAATTACAAAGACAGTCCTGTCTAAGCTCTTTGTTCACTTAGACCAGGAGAGACAATGGTTAAAGCAGCAATAGTACATATATCCGTTGTCTTTAACTTATGTGTATGGTGATTTTGTAAGACGACGTTGGAGTTATAAAATCAGGATTTTAGCAGCAGAGCAACAGCTTGGAAATGGCTTGGAACTGACTGCTGGTTAACATTTAGTCTTAATGGGTTGTGTTACAGTCACTATTTCATACTTGTGTAACAAAAGAAATAGAAAAACATGTAAATGAGAACAGCTTACTTGGGAATTCAGCAGTATTAAATTACTGTATATGTGAACACAGAGCAGGAGAAAAGCAAACAGATAAAGGGCAGTTCAGCCACATACTAGGCTTTGAACTATTCTTCTTTTTTTACCTGTCTCGGCTAACCCAGTGAATCCAGTCATCACGCTGCTTTTCCTTAAGCTCTTCTTGATCTGTCTCTATCAGCTCCTTAAGCCAGTCCATCCTTTCCAGCTGCTGGGTAACACCTGACCTGTCTGCCACCGTGCTAAACATGACTTGGTTGGTTTGTCCCATGGACAGAATCATTGCTAATTCACTAGAAACAGATTATGTGGGGAAAATTAAAAATGTTTGATGTTGACAATATATGTAGCTCTAGTTCTGAATGCTGTTTATGTTGTTCCATGTAAGCCTGAAGTTGTCTCCTTCATAGATCCTACCAAATGACATAAAACACAAATTTAACTTACGTATTCTCTTGGTAAGCTTTTCCCCCATAATGCTAGCATATGAAAGAAAAACAAATTAGATGAAAAGAGAGATTTAAACATTTGAAACCAGTACTCTGCTCAGCCAAGATTAGATGTACATATATATATATATATATGGTGGGGCAGAAAGAGACTTTATGCACTTGTTAGCTGGCTTATTAAGCACCTTAAGCTCCTCAATAGAGGCACATTGCTGTAGGATGAGGTCCACTACTGGCCCCACTGTTGCCCTCACACTGTCGCCCTCCTCAGGCAAGGGGACAAAGCTCAGCAGGCGGAAAGTGTTGGTGAAATCTGCACCTGGAAAGGTATAATAATATAGCACCACAATGATATTGCAAGAAGCAGAGGATATGGAAAAAGTTGCATGATTACCATACTGTTGTATATAAGCTATCCAGCTATGTCTTCCAAGTCTTTGTACCAGTGTTGCGCATAACACGCAGGAGGTCTGATATTAGCTTGCTTTCCTCTGCCTCTTCCTTTCTCACAAGGCCCAGCTTCTTCCTCATGATACACAGGTAGAAAGCTTCATATGTGATCATAAACTCATCCAGGATAGCTCCTGCCTCAGCTACATCCAGCTCAGAGCCCAATGCTTGACTAAGCCGAGCCAGGTTCCAGCGGCACACAGACGGCTGGGCTTGGTATGAGAAACGTCCTCTTTTGCCTGAGGCATTGCGGATCAAATCTGGATCAAATCTGACACAAAGGTTGGATAGTTTTCATATACAGTAGAATATGATGTACTAGGGTGCATGATATTGTTCTTACAGTATATAATCATTATCCTCTTTCTAGTTACTTTTTGTCAACACAGATAGTAATCTTAATTTTACTGAGGCATAGCTGAAAATAATATTTTTTTTGAGTTTAAAATAAATTAGTGGAGCAGAAGATCTTTTTTTCAAATTGTGAGTAATCTAAATGTAAAGAAGACATTCTCTTTTAAGTGCACATGACAATGACTTCCACTTTCAGCATCTCACCTGTCAATGAAACCGAAGGGGCCATAGTCCAGAGTTAGACCCAAGATGCACATGTTGTCTGTGTTAAGGACACCATGGCAAAAACCAACGGATTGCCACTTGGCTACCACCTTGGCGGTTCGCATCATCACGTGGTAATAAACAAGTCAAATTTAATGATCGAAATGCTAAAACAGCAGCATAAATTAAAACAGCTAAAACAGAGACTGACTCCTAAGCATGATTCTAAGTGTATGACTATATAACATGTTGTCAACAAACACCTAATTTCTCATCTCTCTGAAAAAAGACGTATTTCTGTCTTTCTGGTTGCTATGAGCCTGCTGAATGCTAGGATAGAAGGTCTCAATGACATAATCCTGTAGCTGAGTACGAATGTCCTGCTGCCCTACACTGGGACCCTGCAGGCCAGAGAATCCATCTCGGCCCAGAAAGATCTCAAAGGATCCAAACCTTACAAAAAAGGAATGAGAGACTTATTAAAATGCCTATACTTTTCCATTTACCACTTTGACAGAAGGTTTTTGTAAACTGTTAGAAGTCTGAAAACACTTTAAACCTGATGAAGGAAGGGGCAAGACGCAGGATGGCCGAGCAGCGTTCAGGAATGCGCTGGCCACTTCTGAGTGGATCTCTGCTGATGTAGAGGTCATAGGTCACGAGGGAGGCTGCACGGGTGCTGGGTATCCCAAGGGCAGCCATGGCCTCACTGCACAGGAACTCTCCGATGCTGGAGCGAAGCACCTTCCTGCCATCACCATCTCTGAGAAAATTTAAATGTGGTTCTCACACATTTGTTGGATATTCAGCTCTGATTAACCAGTCAGTTAATGAGTCAGGTAGTAAACTGCTGGTACTAGAAATATGTTGAAAGTTGTCTTCTGTTGCAGAATCTGACATGCAATGTTTTGTGTGAGCCAGGTAAATTAAGTCAGGTATTTCATAAAAATAAATGCTATAGTGACAAACAAGACATTGAGAGGCATGTCATGGAATGTGTCAACAGTGTGTAGATACTGGTTCACTTGGACAATGAAAATAACGATTATAAGGTTGTCTCAACACTTGCTTACTCTTGCTGGTACAATGTCTATATTTAAAAAATGATGTTGTGCGTCTCTTTGACCGCTTAGCAACTGACAGGCAACCTGCAAACTCCCCTCCAATTTTTTTTCAGTGAATTTAAAGTGTTAGGCGCAAGTAAGTTTTTATGGTAGTAGCTGTGTCAATAAGCAAAACGTGTACAGTTTCCTCGGATGGAAAACCTTTAATTAAAAAAGTAACTCCACTAAATAAGGTCAACTTAAACTCCATCCATTGAGGACCCTAACCCCTAACCCCATAACCCTAACCCCCTAACCTTAAAAAGAGTTTGCTTGATGATGCCCAGCTTTGACTTCCTTCCCTGCACCTTTTCGACCACTTCTCTCATACGGACAGCATCATGTTGCGTGCTTCGTATACATCGCCTATAAAACACACCCAGCATACTGCACAGAAAGGCGTAGCAGTTAAAATTCGGGATTAAATGTGAAAAAGAGATTGTCATTAGTCGCAAATACACCACCGGTGTCTCGGATAAAAGAGAGAACACAACAGGTAACAGCAAAACTAACAACTGAAAACAACTTGCATCACCAGCATATGGTCTGGCAAAGCCCGCATCAAGTGCGGGAAAGTGCGTGATGTGCGACCTGCTCCATAAGGCTACAAATTGTCATCTATGAATAAACCACTGCAGAAAAACATTAGCCAGGAACCCTCATGTTAATATGAGTCTGCTTGTTCTCTGAGGCGAACTAAGAGAAATTACAGACCTCAAAAAACTTGCTGTCAAACTGTTATGAAGTTTATTGTATTAACAGCTGGGTAAGCTACTAATGTAATATTGGCTAGCAGAAGATGCATATATCATGAATGACTCTTACACGTTGGGTAAAATCACGACCTCCTCTTCTGCCTCAAAAGAACCAGACACCAGGCACACGCTAAAAAAAAAGTAGTGGCGTGTGCCTGGTGTGTATTTCGGGGCCAAGTTTGCGAGCACGATAACTAGCTAGCAGGCTAAACTGATCAGCTAATGCTAATGCTAAGTATTCAGTATCCAAACACTGACTTTAGCTGACGAGTCAACAGGAATGTACAAAAATAATTATGCATTGAACCGACGCCTAAGGTTCCAAAGCCATGAAATTTCTCATCAAATGACCGAACAAACCATACTCCAGGCAAAGTCTGCCGTACTTGGCGAGGTCCTGCGGTGATTGCGTGTCTCTGAAGGAAATCGCGCAAACTCTCCCCTTACTTGACCCGCTGCGGACAAGGTTGCCAGGTTCACTCTTATTAACCGACTACATTTTACCTCATTTCGTCAGGTTGTACAGTCATTACAGTGGTCTAGTTAATATTACTTGGTGTGAATTTAAAAAATTTACATATCGAAATGAAAAAACATAATTACAAACAAACACCACTTAGAACATTAAATGAGAGGTGACGTTTCGAAGTAAAAGCACTGAAATAATATTTTTTTGTAGAATTTAAAAAAGTAATTGAGGTAATAAAGACAGGGCCAAAAATAATTTTTTTTAGTGTACCTATAGCAGGGGGGGAAAAAACGCAAAGAGAATTCAGTAATTGTACATCCCTTCCTAACAAATAATAAATAAACTCCAATTATTCCCCATTGACAGACTTTGTCTACTGTTTATATATTTATGTTCTGTATATAGTGTGTATATTATATGTGCTTTAGTAATAAAAATTTTGATTTGCCTTTTGCCAGTGTTCTAGTTTATGTTCTTGCATGACAGCACTTCATGGGAAGGAACCCCAAAACTCTAACACTAACATCACCAGATGAGAATTAGTTCCAACCCTCCGCGACCTTCAGAAAAATGTTATTGACAAAAACAAGAAGAGTTATGTTGGATTTTTGTCATTGCACCACCGTACGGTTGTCGTATGGTCGTCGTACAAGGTCGGGACATACCTTTGGCTCTCCGCTCTAAACCGTGTAATCGTCGGACTGTACGGGGAGGGCCATCATGATAGTTTCATATCCCTAACCTCCCTAACCCCCTAACCCTAACCCTGTAAGGCTGTTGAGAATTCTCTGAGTTCACGAAAATGACATGCAAAAATTACTAGGACACATCTCATTTAATTTTATATAAATTACTCAAAAATGAATATAAACCAGGACTCAGAGTGACAGGTTTCTAAAACCAGTGTTTAAATAGAAAAAAGGTGTTCCATCACTCTGCAGATGTTTGTACTTTGTATACTAACTGACAGAAGTGACAAACTGCTCATGTCTCATGTCATGAGAATTAGGTTACTTTGTTTTGGTTTTTTTTCAGGAAATGGGGAGGTTGCAGCACTTACAGTGCTGGTTTGAAGAAACCATGTGACGAATAATACTTCCTCTAACTGTCAGGCCTCGACTCTCTACAACTCTCTTTCATGATCAGTGACACACAGAGATGGCGGGTACAAGGTAAGATCACATTAAACGATCTGTCAGATTCGCCATAATCTTCAACCTCACAGTTAAGTTTTATTGTCTTGGTGATTGGTTCGTGTTGGTGTTTGTCTGCAGGTTATTCAACATCTGTACTGGCTGTAACTCTTGTTTGGTTGATTTATTTGTCTGTAGGCCTCCGCTCACCGATGTGTGATGGATTAAATAATTACAGGTTGAACTTTTCTAAACAGATTCTCCTAAATAAACTGAATGTTTTGTGTACTTTGTTAGACAGATAGATGTCATGAGTCAGAGATAACAGCTTCACACTTTACATTCTGTTGTTCACCTAATGTGAGGAGGTGATAATAAGACTTCAAGAATAACTGAAGTTCCTGCTTCCGCTGTTTGGAGGGTTTCACTTTGTTTCCTCTTGCTAAAGCTTCAGTTCTCATCAAGTAAATCCAGGAGGGTTTTTGATATGTGATGACAGCTGCTGCACTGTTGTATTATTCTAGTAATTTTCCATTGTCGTTTATCACGACCTTGCACCTCTTGAGTGGAGAAGAATGATTCACAGCATGTCGATGCTCCTTTTGAGTTTTCTTTATTTATAAAAATCAGGTATACATAGTTTGCAGGGAGAGAATCATTGAAGTCAAATTAAAAAGCTTGCAAGGGTCCAGTCGAGTCCGATTCTCCAATTCTGATTCTCTAATTCTGATTCTCCAATTCTGATTCTCCAACAATATCAGGGTGTTGTCCCAAATATATAAGCTTATGCAAAGTACCCCTTTAATATTCAGGATATCCCACTCCTAACTGTGGTTCGTTACCAATTAGGGTCAGTTTCAGTGTTCTCACTCCCCAATTGCTCATCCCACATCTATCACTTTATCTCTGTTCTGACATTAGGCCTTAAAGAGGCGAGATGGAGCTTAGGCTACACGTTGACGTAAACCTCCTGTCTGTCCTTGAACCAGGCAACACAGAATTTGACAGAGGCTGGAATTCGTCAAACCACTCCCTGTGTCAATTCACACAGAGCTACAGTCTAGAAATTTGGGATAAACCCTCTTAACCAATTATGAAATACACAATACAATGTCATTTTTCATTTCATTTTCATATTTAAAACTTCAGAACGTTAACTTAAATATTCAAAGATAAAAATATAAGCAAAAAAATTATTACAAGTTCACAAAGATTAATTCTGGTGCCGATGAGTCAAAATTGTTTTCATCAAGAAGTTCAGGAAACATTTTTCTGTATGTCTCAAGTCTGAATAAACATTGTCAGTTTTCTTTAAATGTCTTTGCATCGTCGTGTCTAGCTTTGATGTGAAACATTTCTGTAACATTTCAATTTCAGCCAAATCTGAACTGAATATGTCACTTTATCATTAAAAATATAGCATTCGTTTACATGACACCGCCAATATCTATCCAATTTATCCAGTGCTGACAGTGAAATCTTTGTGTAAGTGCTGTTGTAACATCCAGAGTCCATAAATGCATTGACCTTTTCTGTGGCAACAAGAAACCTTTATTTAATCCAAGAAACAACAGGTAGAGTTTCTACAAGATTTAAGAAATGTCATCATATAACACCTATCCTGATGGCTATGTATTGACCACCAACACAAGCCAGAGCTTGTTTCCATTAAATGGATCTCCAGTCTTATTACTCTGTATACGCAATCATAACCTTTACATTCTCTTGATGCTACTTATTTACCTGTTCCTAAAATGTTAAAATAATCTTTTGGAGCCTGAGCCTTTCCTCATACAGGTCCCATTGAGATGAATAAACTCCTGTTGCTGGTTCAGGAACCAGATACTTTTTAGATTTTCAAATCTTGACTTGAAACCATCTTTTTCTTGATGGGGCTTTTCTTCATCTCACTTAGTTCCACTAACATTCAACAAAGTCTTACTTTGTTAACTAGTTACCTAAACTCTGCTGGTACTGTTGTTGTATCAGCATTTTAAAATTTCCAGTCCTGTTGTTATATTAACATTCCTTAGCTGTATGTTTGAGATTGTGCCTGTGTGTTATTTTACGTGTCTCATAGACATGTGTCCAGTATTTATATTTTAACCTGTAGCTTACAGAGACTCTTGGGCTGATGTTAATTTCTTTAAAAATTTCATTAAGTAAGACTCTTCACATGCAGTATGTGAGCAAATAAGAATTAAATGAGAGTCCCATCTTAATGTCTTGTCATTCTGTTCGGTCTTTGATCTATTAGATGTTAAAAACAGCAGCAGAATTCTCTAATAAATGATGAAAGTAATGAAATTTATCAATGGATTCATTTTGAAGAGGAAATGTTAATTAATTAAGTTTTAAATTTCATCATTGCTGCAGCTTGTGAGAGAACTGAGAGCAATCATTGTCTTTTTTGGTATCATTATTTTATTTTGCCTGTGTGGGCCAGCTGATGAGTTTCAGTGTCTATTTGTGTAACACCGTCTGCCATCATACCTGCTTTACTTGGCTGGGTTATCCAGTTTTGTTTATGCATAAGTTATTTAGAGGGCCTCAGTCCTTAATAAATAAAATCAAAGTAAAACTAATTGTAAAATTACTGTGCATGTGGTCCTTGTTAAGAGTAGAGCACAGGTTATTTTTAAATTTAATTTTATTAATTTTTAATTATTTCATATATTTTTTTATTAATATTTCTTATTATTTCTTATTTAACAATTTTGCAATTTTTTTAGCTGAGGTTTTCCTTGTAGTTGGCTGACAGAAGGACAAATGTTGTGTAACCATAGTGAAGCAATCAGAGTTACAAACAGGAACCAGAACAGGAAAAAGTCAAACAGTCCTCAGACTTCTCTAGGTCCAACAAAACTGAATGTTCACCCACAGAATTTAAATAAATATATACCTAATAAAAATACACTCAGTAAGAAATGAATGCACGATGAATAGTTGTGAGAGGTTGACTTTGACTACTTCTTGTTTTTTCATCCTCAGAGTCCCAAACCTCCAGAGTGCTACAAGGCAGCAGCCACTGATTCAGCCTCTGCAGCGCAGCTCAGCGGTTCAGGGAGCCGTTCAGATGCGCATTAAGAGCTCACAGAGCTCCGGAGACCGCCTGAGTCAGTCCAAGTCCATGGTGCTGCAGGAGTCCGAACTTCCTCAGAAACCTGTATGTAGACCGCAAAGAACTGCCATCCTACAAGTGTGTAGCTCAGTTTTTAACAGATGTTTCCATTTGTAGATCTCTCGGCATCGTAGGAATCAATCTCAGCACAATGTCATCATCGCAGGAGCTGCTGTGGTTGAACCACTGGTAAGTACGAAACTCAAAATCTCACTGTAAACACTGTAAAAACATCACCTCCAATCTGTTGGCTCACTCCTGACTAAAGCCTCATTTCAGAAGTATTATTTCAACATGCTTCCAACAAAAATCAACCTTTTTCAAAAGTTTTTTATAAAGAAAACAAAATTGGGAGAAACATTACATATTTCTTTTGAGAGTTTTATATTTATTTCACTTGTGTAACAACACACTCCTGCCCCATCACAGATTCATTTAAATTGTTACCTCCACAACCAAAGCCTTGTCTGCTTCAGCCACCACTGTCTCCACTGTCACACTTCTTTGTGTGTTTTACTTTATTTTTTTAATTTATGTCATTTTTCATTTCATTTTCATAATTTAAATGTCAAAAATTTAAGTAAAATATTTAACGATCAAAAAATCAGGAAAAAAATCCTTACAAATTCACAAAGATGAATTTAGTGCTGATGGAACAAAATGGTTTTCATCAAGAAGTCCAAGAAACTTTTTTCTGTTTTTCAAAATTAAATGAGTGAGATTTGAATAATCAAAAGCTTATATTTATATTCTAATAATGTGTGTATGTGTCTGTGTATACCTTTGTTTGTGTTTCTAGGTGGAGTTGAAAGGTGAACACCTGAATGTGGCTAAAATCTCAGAGAGCGGTAAGAAACAGAGGAAGAGCTGGACTTCAATGTGGACCGTGCTGACCTCAGACCAGCTGCTATTTTATAAAGACAGACAACAAGAAACTGGCATGGTACGAAACTGGTCGCTTTTATCTAAAGTGACTTACAAGTGAGGGACAACCCTCACTAGTGACTTGAATTTGATTTGTGCAGTCATGGATAACCAGTGGAGGTCAATGGGAGGTCAGCAGAGTGGCATGTGCCCTTTTAGGCTGATTGAATACCAGATGCGCCACCGCATTTTGGACAATCTTTAATTGTTTCACTGTATGTTGAGGGAGGCCACTAGAAGGGCATTGCAGTAGTCGAGGCGAGAGATAACCATGGCCTGTGCCAAGAGTTGGGTGATGTACAAAGTCTGGTAAGGCCTGATTTTTCTTATGTTGTGTAGTGCAAAGCGGCATGACTGGGAGACAAATGCAAAATGGTCAGAGAAGGACAGCTGGTCATCAAACATGACACCCAGTTTTCTCGTGACCTTGGTTGGGGTCAGAGAGAAAGAGGAGATTTTGATGTTGATATTGTGATGTACAGAATAATTGGCTGGGATGAGTGAGATTTCAGTTTTAGAGAGATATTGTTAAAGGTGGTGATCCTTCATCCATGTGGATATGTCTGAGAGACAGGCAGAGATTTGTGGTATAGCTGGGTGTCATCTGTGTAGTAGTGATATGAGAAGCCAATGTGAGAAAATAATTTTACCCAAGAAGGTGGTGTGTATTGCAAAAATGAGGGGCCCCAGCACCGAGCCTTGGGGCACCCTGTGGGGAGAGGATGGGATAAGGACGCAAGTCCTTGCCATGACACATTGAAGGAACGCCCAGTGAGATGGGATTCAAACCAAGAAAGCACTTTGCCTGAGATGTCCATATCAGAGAGTACAGATAGCAGGATGCAGTGGTGCACTCTGTAGAAGGCTGCTGATATGTCCTGTAAAATAAGGACTGAGGACTGAGTTGCAGCTCTGGCTGCCCTTAGGGCTTCTGTCAACCAGCTCTTAAAGCCCCACTGCTTTGGACCAAGGAGGGCATTTGTGAGAGGGATTCCAAGACCTGTTTGAAAACTGCCTTGTCGATAGCCTTAGTTAAGAATGGAAGTAACGAAACTGGTCAATAGTTCTCAACATGAGTAGGTTCAAGTAAAGGCTTTTTTAGCAGAAGTGTTACCCGAGCCTGCTTGAATGCGGTTGGAAATGTTCCCAAAGCCATTGGAGGTGTGCGATATAGCTTGGAGGAGGTTGGTGGGAATGTCAGGAGTTTTGACACCTCGCTCTTGGTGAGAGGGGTAATAAGAGAAGTGATGCGCCATTGACCGGGGAGACACAGAGGGACATGTAGTAGGACTGCTACATGTTACACATTTTGGTGCCTTGCACTCAGCTATTGGGCTAAGGGAGAGAGGTGGTGAGACATCAACCGGAGGAGGCAGAGAAGGGCATGAGAGCAGAAAGGGATTGCTACATGCTTGGCTTTCTTGTGCGCTAATTATCTCTGAATGGGTTGGGGAATTGGATACTGATGGCCACCAACTTTTCAGTAAAGAAGGAGGCAAACATATCAGCTGAGAGGTTTGTGTCTGGTGGAGGTGGTTGAGTATCTGATAACCCTTGAGTTCAGTGGGGTCACTGGATTTATGCCATTGTCTCTCAACAACTCTGAGATTGGTATGCAGCTTTTGGATAGTGTAAGCCAGCCATGTTAGAGGCAGGTTAGAGCAAGCAGAATTGGTGGATAGAGGACACAAGCTATCCAGACACGAGGTCAGTGTGGAACAGAGAGACTCTGTGGCATCATTGACTTCTAGAGAGGAAAATGTGCTAAGAGGAGGCAGAATGGAGGCGACCACTGACGAAAAGTGGGTGGGAGACACTTTGCAGGGGTTGCAGCAGAACAAAACCAGAAGTGCTGGAACAGAGGGAGGTTCCATTAGGCATACAGTGTACAAAATGAAATAGTGGTCAGAGAGGAGCAGATGCATGACCATTGGTAGTCTGTGGCACAGTTTTGCATGAGGATGAGGTCAAGTTTTTTACCTTCTTCGTGAGTCGGAGGGCTGCAAACCCATTTTAGGGTTAGGTTTAGGGTTAAATAGCAGTTTATCCCTTTAGATGGACAAGAATCTGGTCTGGTAAATAAAACAATGTATCTCATTATCTCTAGAACTTTTTTATTTGTTATGTGTTTACTCTTTTCCATTTGTATCTCTACTTTTATGTCTTTTTCTCTACATCATCTTTATGGTATCTCTCTTTTATAAAGACAGACAACAAGAGGCTGTCCTGGTATGAAAATAGTTTCTCGCTCTATTGATTTACATACTTTCTTTCTGTTTTATGAACAGAAACAACACAAGGCTCTAGTAGCCTGGTAAGTTACCTACAGTAGCTAGAAAGCTCATGAGCTCAGAATGGACAAGTGTTGACTTTAGTTAAAACTGTAACTGACTCAAAAAAATGTATAATTTTTCATTGATTAATCCATCCAACCATTTCTTGCTGTTTATTGAGGTTCAGGTCACATTAATTTAATTAATTATATCATTAGAAAACAATTGCTATATACGGCTGGCAAGTACTGATAAATAATAAATCATTTTTGTCCATATTGTCTCTACTGGTTTCCATCATACTTCACAATTGGGCAGTATGATGGTAAAACAGGTATTAAACAACATTTTATGTAGTATTAAAACCTTGTTTCCACCCTGTGTTCAGAAACCAGGAGGTAAGACAGACGTGGTTCACCTCTGTGGAGCTGTTATTGAGTGGACGACAGAGAAATCAAGCAGGAAAAATGTCTTCCAGGTAACAAACACACACAAACATGCCACACTTTACACTGAACCAGGATTCATTTTGAAGGCTGTTGTCATGCAGATGTTTTTTACACCGAAGCTGTTCTCTCCCTTCTTTTGCACCCGACTTAACCCATTATTTTTAACTGTTCACAACAGATCACAACAAACACAGGAACCGAGTATCTCCTTCAGGTTGAGAGTAACTCCACTGCTAGAAAATGGTACGATGCCATCAGAAAGGCCATCGACACTTCAGTAAGACCTTCCTTTTAAACTAGCCATTACTTTTATTAACAATCATTGTCTTGATTTTTTTTTTTCTTTTTTTGCATTGTTTCTTTACATGTCCATCTGAGAGTTCAAACAACAGCCCAGAACCCAGAGATATTCAGTTAACTGTGATATAAAAAGGAGAGTAACTGAAAATCTCAGACAGTGGAGGATGAAATTTCCTTCAGAATTAGAAACTCAACTCCGCTGGAAGCACTATTCTTCAGATTATTAATGAAATAAAACCCTTCCTGTGATTAGTTCTAACTTTTTCGGTTCAGACTAAAGCAGATGGAGGTTTTCCCCTTCGGAGGTCAAACAGCACAGAGTACCTGCCCAGACACAGCTCCCTACCTGCCTATGGCTCAGCCTCCCCCAACACCAAGCAACGCAACCCGGTTCACAGACGATCCATCAGTGAGTCACTATTATCACTATTATCGTAGAGGAGCATTTACGAGCTAAAGAGCCATATATTTCCCTCAGGACTTTGTAGGGTCCAAAAACAGAGCCAAAGGGGGTGAATATTGGACTTAGATTCATCAGGTGAACACAAACATCACTCCAACTGAATGATAATATTTTTCTGTAACTGCTGTATGTGGAAATACAGTAAGAGACTGTTTGGTAACATACTAGTCACTACTTTATAAATATGTCAGATGTATTTACAGACTGTGCTGAAAACAAGTGGACAAAAACACAGTTATTTTGGGTTCAATGTTCATGTTTTCTGCAGACATGTTCAGCAGCTCAAAGCTGAAATACAGTACCTCAGACAGTGCTGATAAAAATGGAGTGAAGAACAGACTGAAGAAGTTCATCATCAGACGTCCGTCCATGAAGACACTACAGGAGAAAGGCCTCATCAAAGGTTTCTGCCTTTTCTTTACATGGTTAACCCGTTAACATACAGATCCTCCTTTTGTTTTTCATTAAGCAGTTTTAAAGTCGTAACACTCTTTTAAACTCTGTCTGACTGAATCATAATCATAATGAAATATGAATTCAATCAGGAGGCGTAATAAAGTAATAATTGGGAATTTCGACTTTAATGAAGAGTTTTTGAACTTGAACCCTTTAATGATCTAACCTGCTATAACATTAACAATTAATGATTAAACCTACTCTAACTTTAATGTTAATGTTATAATGTTTGGCTCAGATCGAGTGTTTGGCTGCCACCTGTCAACTCTCTGTGAACGTGAAGGAACCACAGTGCCAAACTTCGTTCAGATCTGTCTGGACGCGGTCGATAAACGAGGTACATTTATTCACCGCTGCTGAGTAAATCTAAAACACTTGCTACAGGGGAGAACAGAAGAGAATAAATGACAAATGTATTTTGGTCTTTCTGAGGCCTCATCAAACACAATCAACCAGCAAATGCCAAGTCATGTAGAAAAAATATACATTGTATGGATCCAGGGCATATGGGTCCAGTACAAATGGATCCAGCACATGTAGATCCAGTACAGCCAGTAATTATGGATCTACTAATCGACGTCAGTTGATGTATTGTTCCATTTTTTTTTTTTTAATCAGTTGTGTGTTTTTGTTGTCAGGTCTGGAGGTTGATGGGATCTACAGAGTCAGTGGAAATCTAGCAACAATCCAGAAACTTCGCTTTATTGTTGATCAAGGTCGGTTCAACACAAACTTTTTCTAACTCTGTTTGACTCTACATTTAATATCTACTTATTTAAAAACAGAAAATATGTTTGAACAGAAATATAATGCAACCAGGATTAAATTTTATGAATATAATGAGGAAATGTTGATCATTTGCTGTCGTTTCTTTCCCACGATTTCCGATCATACCAAATAAGGTTTATCGTGTTGAGTTTAGTCAATCGCTCACCCCCAAAGATGGTTACATACTGAAAAAGTCGAAAGCACTTAATATTTACTTTATCAACATTTAACCAATAACATATTTTCCTGAACCATATTCCCAAATAATTCAAGGATCCCATGTCTGTTCTGGTCTTTCCCCCCAGAGGAGCACCTGGACTTGGACCACAGTCAGTGGGAGGACATCCATGTTGTCACAGGAGCCCTCAAGATGTTCTTCCGTGAGCTGCCAGAGCCATTGTTCCCCTTTAGGTTCTTCCAGCCATTTGTGGAGGCCATCAGTGAGTAAAAACTGATAAAATTAAAAAAAAAATTTTTTTAAATATCACTATCTAATTTAGGAATCTTATCCTGATTGGGGTTATTTTTAAATGCATAGGGATATGTCTGCTACAAATCCTCTAGTATGATTTGGCACATTTTTCAAGGTCTGACATTTCAAGACAAAAACATCTTCTAAATTTATTCTCTTGTTTCACCGTTTTTAATAGTAATTCTATTTTTATTGCACTTTTCGAAACATGAGTTGCAATGTGCTTCACAGATTAGAAAAGACTGAGAGAAAAATATGTGCACACAAAAAGACAACAAGGCAAACCGTCAGGTGACTCAGTAAGAGAAACCAGGGTTTGGCCCAGGCTGTGTTCAGCAGGGGGAGGTGAACTACTGACTCTGACTAGGAATACTGTTGTGCAGTGGAAAAAGCAGTTTGAGGAACTCCCGAAGCTGACTGACACATCCTCAATGGAGGGGGAAGAGTTTGAAGACTTGTGTAAAGCCCCACTCATATCCCTGGCAGAGGTCAATGTGGTAGGTAGCAACAATGTCCTCAGCAACAATATACCAGATGTGGATGAGATCCACCCTGATATACTGAAGGCTCTGAAGTTATATGGCTGTCTTAGCTGCCACGCCTCTTCAATATTTTATGGAAGTCGGGGACAGTGCCTGTGGACTGCCAGACCAGGGTCGTGGAAACCTTATGCCAGGGTCCTGGAAAGGAGGCTCAGACCGATTGTTGAACCCTTGATCCAGAAGAAGCAATGTCGATTATCTCCTGGTCATGGAGCATCAAACCAGCTCTTCACCCTTTCGAGGGGTCATAGGAGTTTGCCCAGCCATCTATTTCATGGTCTTGGAAGAGGCTTATGACAAGGTCCTTTGGGGCATGGCTTGAGGGGTAATGTGAGAGTATGGGTTATTGGAGCTGTTACAACGACCCATCCAGTTCTTATGTAACAGAGTAAGAGTTGTGTCCGTATTCTCAACAGGATGTCAAACGCATACCCAGCTGGCCTTGGCACCCATCGTGGTTGTCTTTTGTAACAGACCCTGTTTGTGATTTACATGGACAGGATTTCAAGCTGCAGCCAGTGGGAAGGAGAGTGTCCAGTCTGGGGACCTCAGAATCTCTTCTTTGCTTTTGCAGATTATGTGGTTCTTTTGGTTTCACCAGACCATCAACAAGCACTGGAGTGGTTTGCAGCTGAGTGTGAAGCAGCTTTGATGACAGTAAGCCACTGAAAAAACAGTGGATTGCTCCTGCCAGGTTGAGAGTGAGTTGTTGCCCCAAGGGAAAGAGGTTAAGTATCTAGTAGAGAGAAGCCAGTTGAGACGGCTTGGGTATCTGATCCTTCCATTGGAGGTTTTCCATGCATGTGCAACAAGTATGAGACCCTGGGGTAGACGCAGAACATTCTGGAAAGGTTACATATCTCATCTGGCCTGTGCACAAGTCGGGGACCCCTGGAGCTGGAAAACATTGCTGTACAGAGGGACATCTGGACTGAGTTTTTTAGCCTACTGCCACCACAATCTGACTCTGGATATGTGGCAGAAAATGGATGGAAAAAGAAAATTAAGACGTGGAAAACAAAATACACTAATATACATTAAAGCATAGTATAAACACATTATTCTACAACATTATATGCACATTAAATTGTGGTAATTTACGCATTTTAAACTTAAAAAACTAAAAACTATGACACTGTACATACGTGAAACTATATTATATGCACGATAAACAACAATTCTATGCGCAAGTTGAACTAGAATACTGCACACTCATTAAACTACTGCTTCTGTCTTTGCTCTGAACAGAGATCAAAGAATCCAAACACAAAATTGAGGCTGTGAAGAAACTGATCCAGGAGCTGCCCAAACCCAACCAGGACACCATGAAGCTACTCTTCAGCCACCTGTACAGGTATGCCAACCATTCACTCACACTCACTGTTCTTCTTATTGTAAAAAAAAAAAAAATCAAGTAACCAACAAACCATGTTTAAATTTGGCAGCTGCCTATGTGCAAGGACATGGTGCTGAATACAATTAAAGGCTGAAGAGAAGTCAATGAAGACCATTCTTGCATGTTTTTTGTTTCTTTCCAGATTCCTAAAAATAAGATTTAACAGGGTTGCTATAAAATCTTCAACCTCTCTCTTTGCCTTATGAGCAAAGTGGAGGGGGTGTAGTCTGTACTTTGCCATGGTTAAGATCTAGTTTTTAATAATTTGTTCAAATGTTTTCCTTACAAGGGGGGTGAGGGCCACAGGGCGATAATCATGTAATGACTCTGGTGATCTGACTCTAGCTATTGGAACTACAGTAGAGTCCTACATGAAAAAATTACAGTTATCTAACAAAGCTGTTCAAGAGTTTACCCGCAATGTATCCAGGATCAGGACTTTTTCTATATCTTACAGCCTTTCTACCCTGTCTCAGAGCTCGAAGGTTCATGAAAACTGTGTACATCAAACCCAAGATAAAAATTAAAATTTAACTCCTCTGCCAATTCATTATCAGATATATCACATTATAGCATTAACATTACTTTCAGTCAGTTATCTTTAGTGTTGCTATCAGATGATTACGTTACTATGTTTTACTTTCTCTCTCATGCTAAATCCAGACAATGAACAGTACTTTAGTGAACAAGTAAGTGAATCCGCTTCTTAATAATTAGCTGCTCTGCAGTGGAGAGCATAGGTAGCTTCAGTAATGTTAGGTGACCATGAACAACAGAAAGAGAGAGTGCTTCTGTTCGAAACGGGACAAATCTGGAAATGCTAATTGGATTTACTGAGTAGAGTCAGTCTGTTATATTACTGCAGAGCAGAGGGACATGGATAATGTGTGTTTTGGTTTCACTCTTTCCAGATAAACACAACCGTAAAAAAAATTAATATCACAAGAAAAGAACATCCACGATAGTAACATGACCAAATCCTCGCTTCTCCATTCAAACTCTAAAAATAAAATTGATAAAAATGAATGCCCACATAGTTTTAGAGAATAAAGAAATTAATAAACCCCTGGAATTTTAGAAGAACACATTTCAAAATTACAGTCTGTAATAGAAATCATAAGCAAATGGTAGTTACTGGGAAAACCATCAGTATGGTCATTTAAGTCCATTTTTAAGGAAAACTTCAATGACACTAAACTGAATATCTTTTTGTGTATAACAGATATATGACAGAATATACTCTCTTATATAATAAGAGAGTACAATAGAATGTATGGAATGGAGACAATAGATGCAGGAGCCCAGGTCTAGTAAGGGGTCAGCCAATAATCATACGATTGCTGGTTTAATTCCTGGTCCTTTCTTCCACATGTTAAGGTGCCCTTGAGCAAAGACACTGAAGCACAAACTCCTCCTCAAATGTAAATCACATGGATATAAATGTCACATTGTGAATTTTATTTGTGTTTTAAGTTTTCTCTTTTAAGTTTGTCATTTTTATTTTATATAATAAAAACTATGTTATACTGTATGTTGTTTTTTTATTTATTTTAGTTAAATTCAACAGACGTTGATTATTGTGGATCTTATAGACTCTGTATGTTCCCATGTTTCCCCTAACTCTTTGGTCCTTGTGGTGTTTTTCAGACTTCTGGCCTTTTCCAGGAAGAACCTGATGTCCACTCAGGGCATCGGTATTGTGTTCGGCCCAACACTGATGTGGCCCGAGCTGGACGCAGGAAACATGGCAGTCAACATGGTTTACCAGAACCAGATTGTGGAGTTCATCCTCATCGAGAGCCAAGAGATCTTAAACCTGGACAGAAAGTAAAAGTCCCTGAGGTGGATCTGATGACCCGAAAGACTCACATTTACACATCAAAGCAAAAAACGAACCAAATTACTTTAGAGATTTTATTGTTTTAAAAGAAAATAGCGGCAATGCCTGGTTTGGGCTGGACTGTAAAAAGAATAAAGGGATAGTTCCTGGTCAAAACATATGTTGAAGATCATTTTTTAATAACAGAAAGATATCCAAAATGTATTAACTGTTGTTTTAAATGTTACTGACTCTTACCTCACAGATATCCATGTAGTGACCACTGCAGTCACCTGTCAAAGCTCTTTTAGAAATAGTTTAGTTTTTAAGGTAGATGACTTCTAACAAGTTTGACAGATCCAAAAATATAAAGTACCCCAAAAAATAATGTACAGCACTATATTTATAACATACAGCAGTATATTTAAAATGTACAGCAGTAAATTATACAGCTGTGTTTTTATAACGTACAGCAGTATATTTATATAGCAGTACATCTATAACATTCAGCAGTATGTTTAAAATGTATGGCAGTATATATATAAAGTATAGCAGTATATTTATAATGTACAGCTGTATATTTATAACATACAGCAATGTATTTAACATATAGCAGTATAATTTCAAAATATTACAGGATATTTATAACATACAGCTGTATATTTAAGTTATACATAAGTATGTTTATATTTTGCATCAATGTATTGAAAAAATACAGCTGTATATTTTAATCATGCAGCAGTAAATTTAAGAAATATAAATAATAATAAAAGTAATATAATTATTATTGATATTGAAGAGATGATGTATCCTTACTAGAAGGCACATGGTGATTAAAGAAGTCAGTGTAATAATCATGGCAATGTCTTAGATCTGACCATGCCTTAACTGAGAAGTGTGTGAGAAGTGTATGTAACAAAGTTGGTACAACTTGTTTCAGCATTATTAACTAAAGGACAAAAAGCATAATGGTTTAGTGTGTAATATTAATAAACAAGCATAGTAATATTTTTGACCCACTATGAAATTTTAAATATAAAGGTGAATCAGATCAGATGAAGTTTTCAGATGATACTGCAGTTTTTTAGGAACAGAGGACGCCATGTTTTCTATTACCTTTTTTCTATAAATGCTGTCTATTTACTACCTTTTTAAGTTAAGTATTTGTTGTGAATTGTACAGTTTAATATTCATGTTTGTTTTACCATTCAAAGCCCAAAAAGAGACCAAATAAGAGGCATAATGAAGACTTAACAAATGAAGTTTATTACAGAATGACAGATTACCACCTGTCCTAAAGACATTTTATTTTTCTACCTTTCCTCTTGAATATCCTTTATCTTCATGAATTTACACCAAAAAATCCCTGACTGATCCTTATAGTATAGTTCAGTTGTACTATAAGTGAAGTGAACTATAACTTGTACTGAGTGTCAAACTTTGTCACTTTGACTAGTGACTTATGTCTGTGGCAGTGAGTATGTAAAACTTTACTGAAGGCGTTTTTTATCTATATTATCAAGGAGGTTATGTTTTCACCTGTGTCTATTTTTTGGTTTGTTTGTTGGTTTATTTGTCAACAGGATTACGCTGAACTGATTTGCACCAAACTTGGTGGAGGGATGGGGCATGGGCCAAGGAAGAACCCATTAAATGTTGGGGCAGATCATGATAATTTATTATGAATTTTAATTTTTTTCTCTGAAGTCTGGTGTATGTTGTTTGACATTGGATTTGCCAGAGGTCTGTGCTCTAATGAGCGCCATTTTAGTTTTTCTCTTTATTTTATCCAAATAATGTTCATAGAAATCGATTACTGGTTACTGGTTTTAATGTTGTGGCTGAATGGTGTGTGCTTATCATTTATTTACATATAAATGCACGCACACACAAACACACACACACACACAAACATTATATATATATATATATATTTATATATATATATAAATAAATATATATACGTATATTTGTATACAGACACACACACAAATACATAACAAAAACATATCTAAATATCAATCACATAGAGATAACATTTGTCATTTCACGTCATTACTCAAACCTATCACACCAGCACTGAACCATGTCAACATTAACACTTTACTTTAACCCCAATTTCACATACATTTGTAACATCCCGGAAGATTCATTCATCGGTGGCAAAGGTTGATAAATGTTTAGCACCACACTGTAAGATTCGTTCACAAGCGGCAATAGTTGGTTAGTGTTTAGTAACATGTTGCAAGACTCATTCATGCACATCAGCAGATAATAAATGTTTCCTGATGAGCCGTAACTTTGCAGGTCATACATTTTTCGAAGTAAGTTTTATTAATACATTAATAAACACAAACACAAATATACTGTTTAGGGGTAAAAGTAAAGTGACCATAAACACTGCAGATAACACAATTTATTTACTTGCTGTTCAACATCTTGCTAGAGGGGAACATCATTTACTTCCCACAGCATTAAAACCAGTTTTAATGTTGTGGCTGATTGGTGTATATTTTGGCTGACAGCAGCATTGTGATACACAACCATCAGTTTAGACTTTATCTTTATTTTATGTAATAATAATAATAATAATAATAATAATAATAATAATACATTTCTGATTTTCGGTCAGTACAAAAGTCCAAAAAGGAATCGAGGAGTTGGTTGTTTGGTTTGTTTGCAGTGAAGTGACCCGGGTTACATCACCTCACTGCTTTGATTCTGTCTATAACCATCCTTTTAAGATTGAGTCAACACACCGCATGATACACAATAACTGCACCACAGTATTATAATAGACCATGACAACAGAAAGTCTTTCAAAGCTGCTGCTCTGAAAGACTTTGTGCTTCTCAGACTCTGGACATTCATGATGCTTACAATGACAGCAGGTCAACACTGTTTTACACTGTAGAAATATTACACATGTGGAAACACTCGGTAAGCAGCTGATGAATACTGAATACTGTACACACAAAGTAAAAAAAAATTTTCCATAAATAAAATTTATAAAAACTTCAGAAATAAATATGAAATACACTTATTAAAAAAACAATCAATATCAGTATGATAAAACTTTCACTCCAGGAAAATTTAAAAAAATCATGAAACATTAGGAATAATAAAAATACTTTATACTGCTTAAAAATAAAAAATTATTAAGAATTTTATAGAATAGCATCTTACCTTAACTGCTATTTTATGTGTTCTTTATATTTATTTGTGTATTTGATCTATCACACTTACTTAATTTAAAGATATTTTTTATAAATATGGCTTATAAAGTCAAAATATGAGATTTGACTTATGACAGATGTTAGGGCTACTGAAACAGGAAAGTCAAAATATTGTGAGAAACAATGTTGTAACACTAACAAATAAATTTGTAATTTTACAAGAAAAATAATATTTTGAGGCAAAGTAAAATTGTATTTTTAAAAGGAATTTAATATTATTAACAGTTTTCCAAGAAAAAGTTTGTAATATATTGAGAATAAAGTTGCAAATAATGTTTTCTTGTGGCACCATTGAACAAATTGAACATTTAGTAGTCTTTCCACAGATACTCTTTGATAGGACCATTGTTTAATAACTTTTGAATTCCTGTTACTGGACAACACACTATTAGGCAAAAATGTCTTTACTATCTTGTTGATAGAGCTGCAGGATCAATGAGAATGACACTCGACTATAATGCCCCTCTAATAAAGAAGATAATAAAACAAAATAGGTGAGCTCCATGGTTTAACTCCCAGACCCACATATTAAAGCAAACAACGTGAAAACTTGAAATGATACTGCGTCCTACCAGACTGGAGGAATCCTCTTCAGCCTGACATGATAGTCTTAAAACATATAGGAAGGCCCTCTGTAGTGCCAGAGCTGCCTATTACTTAACTTTAATAGAGGAAAACAAAAAACAACCCTAGGTTTCTTTTCAGCACTTTATCCAGGCTGACAGAGAGTCATAGCTTTACGGATCCATGTATTCCTATTCTATTCACCGTATACATGCTTCCTTTACGCAATATTATTAGGAAACACTCCATAAACCTCCTCTGTCATGCAGATGATTCCCAACTGTATTTGTAAATGAAGTCTGATGAAACCAATCAGTTAGCTAAACTCAAAGCTTCTTTTAAGGTCATAGAGACATGGATGACCAGCAACTTTCTGCCGTTAAACTCAGACTAAACTGAAGTTATTGTACTCGGCCCCCAACACCTCAGAAACACATTATCTAATGATATAGTTACTTTAGAAGGCACTGCCTGGGCCTTCAGCACCACCGTTAGGAATCTCTGAGTTATCTTTGATCAGAATATGTCCTTTAACTCCCACATAAAACAAACTTAAAGGACTGCCTTTTTTCACTTACGTAATATTGCAAAAATCAGGCACATCCTGTCTCAAAAAGATGCAGAAAACTATTCCACACTTTTGTTACTTCTACGCTGGATTAGTGTTATTCCTTATTATCAGGCTGCCACAACAACTCTCTAAATACTCTCCAGCTGATCCATACTGCTGCAGTGCAGTATTGGTATGCTTTGGATCATGAGCCGTTCCTTTCCTTCTCCATACTCTTTCTCTTCCCATCATTTTGGTACAAGTTAATCTTTGTTTCATCTGTCCAAAGAATCTTGTTCCAGTACTGGACAGGCTTTTTTATTGGTTTTCTAGCAAAATTTAATCTGCCCTTTCTGTTCTGGAGTGTTTACAGTGGTTTGCACCTTGTGGTAAACCCTCTGTATTTACATTCTTGAAAGCATCTCCAAATTGTAGACGTTAGCAATGATATGCCTACCTCCTCGAGAGTGTTCTTGACCTGGCTAGATTTTGTGAAGGGTTTTTCTTCACCAAGGAAAGAATTCTTCAATCATCAACTTTAGTTGTCTTCCGTGGTCTTCCAGGCCTTTTGGTGTTGCTGAGCTCACCAGTGCATTCCTTCTTTATAAGAATGTACCAAATTGTTGATTTGGCTACTGCTAAAGTTTCTGCCATCTGTCTGATAGGTTTGGTTTGTTTTTTTAGCCTAATAATGGCCTCTTTCATTTGCATCGACACTTCATTGAACCGAAATTGAGAGTTTTCATTAACAGCTACAATTGGAATCAACTCCAGATCTTTTATCTCCTTAATTTGTCATTAAACAACAAGGGAATGAAACTCATTGTCAGTCAATTGTCCAATTACTTTTGAGCCTCTGTAAATGAGTGACTGTATTAAAATGGCTGTAATTTCTAAACTGTTAATGTGATATTTTTATGAAACCCTTTGAATTAAAGCTGAAAGTCTACACTTCAATCACATCTTGATACATTCATTTCAAATCCATCGTGGTGGTGTACAGAGGCAAAATTATGAAAACTGTGTCCTTTCCAAATATTTATGGAGCTAACTATAATTGTCAGCTGAAACATCTAGACTTCTTCATAATAGTTGCTCAAGGTTCTGATTTTACCCTGATGAAGAACTGTACAAATCCAAATTTTGACTTTTAAATCAAATGTAAGTAAAGGACACTTAAGTCAAACTTATGAGATATTTTGTCATAATCATGGCTCTCTCTGTAAAACTGAAACCAAATTAATTTTAAAGTGGAAATTAAATTTCATGAATTGATAGTTAATGAATCAAAATGCTGACCCAGTATGTCATAATTTTAATCTCCCTGCAGTACTTTTATTTTTATCATTCCTAACTTCTCATTCATTTTTGAACATTTTGTTTTTTCATGACAACACATGGATTATGGTCTGTTAACCAAAGAACGAAAAGCAACATTAATCTACATTCAAGTCCATTATCGGCCAACTTCTGTTAAACGCAGATAGAAAACCGCATTGAAATCATTAAAAATAATTATTTAACTTCTTAAGGGGGACCTGTTATGATCATTTCCAGCTTTATATTTTCATTCTCGACTAGTGTTGCTTTGCATGATTCACAGATCAAAAAAATCCTTATTTATCTCATACTGCCTTTTATGCAGCCCCTCAGTTGAGCCTCTGACTCAGGCCTCCTTAAGAAGCCTCCTTAAAAGCCCATTTTCTTCTGATTTAACTAACATCCGGAAACCTGCCAAGGGGCGGCACCCCCAGCACTGTTGTGCTTGTGAACAGCAACGCTTCATCCTCTTACTGGTGCGGAGGTACTGAAAGCATACTGTAAAATTAGAAAGTAGTAACAAAAACAAAGTGACATAACATTATTGAATGGAAATGGCCACGTCTCAAATCCATCTGTAAATGTTTGAAACGAAATATGAGAGGGGACGGCACAAACACCTGCAACAACAAAGATTACAACAGGACGTCTCTGTTCAATAAATATTACACCCATCACCTGCTTATTGTGTGACATAACGGTGGATTTAGCTGACGTCAGCTCATTGCAAAAGTAGAGAAAACCGGTGGGACCTAGCGTTCAAAACAGTTTGACCCCTGAGCTTTTGTTTCACAGGGAATAATTTTACATAGGTTTAACAAATTATTTTAAACTATGGCCACTATGGTTTAACATGGACATCCTACATTCCAACATCACATATATATATATATATATATATATATATATATATATATATATATATATATATATATATATATATATATATAAAAAAGAAAATAAAGAAAGCATAATAGGTCCCCTTTAAACTCATTAAACTCATTGAAATTGTTATTGAATTCATTAAACTTTGAAGCAACAGAGCTGACTGATTTTCTGCCAGAAAAAGAAGAGAAAGAGAGAAGAAAGCGCATGTTGGCTGTTAAGGTGGAATGGCTGTTAAGGTGGAAAGCTGTAAAAACAAGGAGTCTGGTTCCAGTAAAGGCAGAGCGGTGAGAATAGGAGAATTCACACTTCCATAGATCCACAGAGGAGGAAACTGATCCAGTCATCTGCTACCTGTGAAGACAGGAAGTGATAGACCTTTATTTACGCCAATCAGCCACAACATTACAACCAGTTACCGGTTTTAATGTTGTGGATGAAGACACCTTTTAGACTGAACTCTTCATGGCCAATCAATCTCTCCATCACAATATCAACATCAAAATCACCTCATCTATCACCTTGCCTGACTCAGTACGCCAACCAACTCTTGGTACAGGTCACGGTTATCTCTCACTTCAACTACTCCAATGAGACTAAAAGGGCATGTCACTCCACTGCTCACTGACCTCCACTGGTTACCCATGGCCACCTCAGTGACTTCTGAGTCTGCACCAATCTACTTGAACTCAATCATACAGGGTATGCTCTTTCTCGGCCACTGCGTACTTAGTACTTACTTCAAGATCTCCTACTGCACTGAAGCTTTAGTGTTGTCCGTAACTTGTAAGTTGATTAGGGTAAAAGCATCTGCCAAACGAGTAAATGTAAATGTTGCTGTGGTTGCTGTGATTGATGTGGTTCTTGTGTTGTTGCTGTGCTTACTGTGGTTGTTGGTGTTGCTATTGTGGATATTTTGGTTGTTGCTGCAGTGGTTGTGGTTGTTGCTGTGGCTGTTGTTATGGTTGTTTAGTTGTTGCTGAGGGTGTTTTGGTCGTTATTGTGGATATTGTGATTGCTGTAGTTGTTGTGGTTGTTGTGACTGATTTGGTTGTTGTGTTGTTACTGTGGTTGCTGTGGTTGTTGGTGTGATTGTTGTTGATTTTGTGTTGTTGCTGTGGGTGCTGTGTTGTTGTAGTTGTTGTGATTGTTATGGTTGTATCCGCGCTTTGGTTGTGTGGTTGCTGCGGTTGTTGTTGTTGCTATGGCTGTGACTCACCTGGAGCCTACTTGCAGTGGCTCTGATGGGGTAGTTGCTGCATTGGTTGCTGAGATGATTGCTGTCGGGGGGAGTGATGACGTGGACTAGATGCTGCCCCCCCTCCTCTGATGGTTGGTCTGATGGATGGAGAGAAGGATGGGTGCTGATGTCCGGCTCTGATTGGCTTGGCTACATGGAGACAGGTAACAGGTGAGTCGACTGCTGCTTCTTCAAACATGAACCAGATTCAGTGTGACACCTCAAACTGCTGCTGGATAGACTCTCCTTAGAGGATTGCTACAACTCATCTGTACCGCTGACCCTCCTCTAAAATCACCGGCAGGACAAAAACTTACACTAAAATCTAAAAATCAGATTGTCCTGATCACATTCCTGCTCCTGAGAGGATGAACCCTTTAGATTTTAAAGACCCTATGATCATGGCTCTACTGTCACACTCAGGACAAATTTAAAATGTTTAATGTAATACTGCCTAGAAATTTTCAATGACTAATTAAAGCCTTCTAGCAGTTCTTACTGACAGACTTAAAGTGTTTTCCAGTATTGTTGAGGTCAGTCAGGTTTATCTCAACACGTACTGATCTGATTAAATATCCATTCCTGCTCCTCAAAAGATGAACCTGTTGGATTTGAATGACTTTTCTTGTAGCGCCCACCTCAGGACAAACCTTGTGCTGGTAAGAGGATCTGACTCATCAGTATGTGGAGTTTGTTGTGGGGTATAACAAACAGTTCCTCACCTATCTGAGCAGAGTGTCCTCTCCTGGAGACGTTCTTGGAGCGGACAGCTTCTTTGATACGGTCCACTTCCTGTTGGTATCGTTTGCGGTCTCTCACAGCCGACTCCTTGGCGTCCCTCAAGGCGGCTTCCAGAGCTTTCACTCGCTCTGCTGTGGCCCGCAGACGCTTTTCCAGCTTGGGCAGCTCACAACGAAGGTCTGCATTGTCCCGCACGAGCTGAAAAAAGGGTTTTTTTGTTTGTCTGTGATTTTCAGAGGTGACTTATTCTGTATCAGGCAGATGCAGGGTATTTATAAAACACCAGATTGGATTCACAGTTTTCGTTGTTTCAGCAAGTGTTTGCAAGGTGTATGCACTTAAAGGAGTGGAAAAAGTCCCTCAAAAGCAGCTCAAACATGGTGCAAATGGGACTTACACAAGCCTCAAGGAAGGTTGTGGTGGAGAAATAAAATATCCAGAGAGCTGCACTGCAAGTTAAAAATAATTATTATAAAGTAGAAAATACATCAAATACTATCAAAGACAATGTGTATGCCCTCTCCACATTTAAGAGAACGCTTAAAACCTTCCTTTTTGATAACGCTTATGGTTAGGGCTGGCTCAGGATTTTCTTGAACCCTCCCGCAGTTAAGCTGCTATAGGACTAGACTGCTGGGGGACTTCCCATGATGCACCGAGCTCCTCTCTCCTCCTCTCCTCCTCCATCCATTTGCATTCATACCCCATTAAGGCTTGTTACTAACTTGGCTTCTTCTCTCTCCTGTAGTTTTGTGCTCTCTCATCTCTCTCCTCTCCCCTCCTGTTGCTTTCTACAGGCATTTCTGCCTCTTGAGCTGCAGGGCCTGCATCTGTAACTGCAAACCACCTATTGCCCCCATGATCCTGCTCAACACGCACTGCTTCAATTATCATTATTGTTATTATTATGATTTGGCACTATACAAATTGAATTGAACTTGCATTCATTAAACTTGAATTTTAAACTGTAAAATCACTACAGACTTCAGCTGCACTCTTCTCTTTTGATAAAGCATTTAGAGTGAATGTTTGATAGCATTTACCTCTGTATTAACATCAACTGTACCAACAATACCTCCACCTGCTGCACTCTGAGTTGGTGAATCTCTACACTGGTTGCAGTGGTTTGTTCAATTTGTGCTTTCTTTGTGTCTTATTCCATGTCTGTCATTTACAATAGTGTTTTATTTGACCCACATCGCATTAATAAAATTATAGATTGTAGTGTTATCATTTTGAGAGTAATTATTTTTCTCAGATGGAGCTGAAATGCAGCTGAAGTATATGTTCAGGATCCCTATATTTTTTTTTTTTTTTTTTCCACGGACACAATATGTGATTACTTTGCAACATCTTACAGGGGATGGGGAGATGTGGTTTGCGTTCAAAAACCTGAATTTGTACTTGACGGTCCACTAAATTGTAAAATCACCATGCACTGACTGATTGATTGATTGAGCAGACATTAATTCTTCTTTGTATATTTAAGAGTCTTTTATAGGGTTCTTCTCTTAAAACAAGTCAGCTGGAAACTTTCAACCAAGTTGTGGAGCTACTGTTACCTTTATAGAGTTCTGAAGTGTGCAGAGTTATGTCAGGTACCCCCGTCCTGCAATAAAAGTCCCATTCATTTTTCCTATGTTTGTGACTCACAGTTGGATCAACATGAAACTGTCCTGCTTCAACCATCAGAACAAAAGATGAACTAATGTGTTAGAAAATGTCTGCTTCCTGGATAAAACTAGAATTACCACCTCGCAGTTGTATGCCTCCGCCAACCAGTCAAGTAGCAGTTTACATCCGTGTCTTTCATGGATTTTGCTGCAAAGAAGCTACAAATTCTAAAATTTGGAGGCTTCATATACACTCCTTTACCCGGCAGCACAGAAGATCTATACAATCACCACAGTCAAGATGGGCACCCAAGATTAGTGTCACTAAGTCAGTGTGCAATCAAATGAAATATGAAATGCGGTTGTTGTGCTTGTTGACCATGAAATATGGTCACAATCTCCCCTTCTGTTCCTGAGGTACAGCGTTGAATATTTGCCAGAAACGTTTTTTTGCAGAATATTATGATGTTACAGTGAAGTTGACCTTTTGGATATGAACTGAAACTGAGATACTTAAGTGAGTAGAAGATTCCATTTGATCTCCAAAAGGCATAAAGTTAAAGGTGAAACATTATTTTCATCATTTTAAGCAAGATTAGTGTATTATTTTTGTTTTGTACAAGTTTAGAGTGAAAAAAGGAAAGGAGCACCATACGGCTATGGCTTGTTTATAATCATTAGGAGATAGGTCAAGTGATGCAAATTTCACAGCTTTATAAATACTCTGACCCCTCAAACCTCGTACCAACAACCAGTAGCCATGGGCTTGCAAAGGAACATCTAAAAAAGGCTGATGCAATTTGGAAACGTCCTGTGGACTGATGAAGTTAAAATAGAACTTTTTGGCCACAATGAGCGAAGGTATGTTTTGAGAAAAAACAGTGAAGAATTGGCTAACGACAAACGAAGATAAAGATAAACGTGTTAAGAAAACTGAAAACACAATCTGCAGTTTAAATTAAGTTACTTTTAAAACCTGGGTCAGTTTTGGATGAATACCACTCTGATTCACACCTCTGACTGGTTTCATCTCCTTGGCAGCGGTAGCCCAAGGCTCATGGGTATTGTAATATTTAGAGCCATCCCTTATGACAGAATGAAGGACAAAGCCAAGTTTCACAAAAAACAAAGTGCAAATAATTTGAACTGGAGGTCAGAACGTTATAGCATTTTTACAATTTCTAAGAGTGTCCTGAGTTTCTGTGCTCATTAACACTGTGGTTGATGTTGACGTCTAATTTCATTAGAGGAACCATTGTTTCAAAAAAGACTATGAATGATGGTAAATCTGCCACTGTTGTAAACTGTATATTTAAAGGAAGCGTAACGATTAATTGGTTATCAGGGCTTAGTTAATAAGTGTGAATGTTTCGCAGTGGTTGAATCACTGACCTGTTTGTGGACCTTACTGAGCTGCTCCAGGTTATTTTCTAAGAAGATGATCCGCTGTCTCTGAGCTGGACTGCCGCCAGCTTCGTCGCTGTCATTCTCTGAACTCTTTTTAAAAAAGACAGAAAACAAGAAAAACCTGTACATCAGAATTGAGGTTATCACTGAACACACAGCATGGCATCTGAACATTTCTCTCTCAAAGAAACAGAATGATGATTTAAATCCTTTAAAGTTTTCAGCACCTGGACAGCCATTCGAAGCAACATCTTCTGGTTATTAAACCACACAGCGCTTTATGTGGAAAACACTCAGTTGTCATTTTCCACATAAAACACTGACATATAGTCAGTTTTCCACATTAAAATAGTTTTGTATTATACAAACTGGTGTCACTGTTGTTTAGCCTACCCTCATTGATTTGAATGGGGCGGACAAAATAATAGGAATACCTGTCAGCATAATGCCATACAGTTCAGCAGCCCCACAAACTACATCCCCCAAATGATGAAACAGCTGGGCAAACATGCCCATTCTTGGTCTTGAACAAAACTTGACTAAGATGTTCACGTGTTTCTCAACCATTCTTTCGATGAAAAAAAATTAAAGTGTTTTTGTTGACTAAAAACAAATTAAATCTTTTGATCTCAGGACTAAGACTACAACAAAATCTAAAAATAGCTGATAAAATTAACACTACGGACAACATGAAAAACTAAAATATCTGACCCCTTGTGAAAATTCCTGAGTCTCTAGTTAACAGACAACTACATGTTTATCTGGCCTCTAACAGTACTCTGCAGGCACAGAAGTCAGAATTTAGACCATTACATAGCTCACTCTCAGCCACTACTATTGTATTAAATGATATCACACATTTTCTGGACAAGACTCAGGACTGTGCGGCACTGTTTGTTGACCTTTCCAAGCTTTTACATACTGCTGACCATTGACCAAAGCATTACTTATTGTCGTTTGGATGATGTGGACTGGTTTTAGTTCTTGTTACCAGCCGCAACAGCGTGGATTGTATTGTTTACACTTTGTGTGTGTGTCATCATGACAAAATGGTGTCCTAGAGACACCTGCTGGCGCAGGAACTACCAATGAGGTAGGTTTTGATTACCGTGCAATAATGCAGTAATGACTACTGAGTACCCAGGTAATAATGTAGTAATGACTACTGAGTACTCATGGGTCAGAACTTCAACATGTTGATGTTCCGATGTGATAACACCAGCGTCGCAGCTGGTGTTATCACATCAAAAGATGGTCTCTAGTTTCACTTTCAGCTTTTAGGGATTTTGTGATGTTTCATAATTAATGACCCTGGTTGTTCAAATTAGATCAGTTAATTTAAAACACTGAAATCCAATATGAGAAATTCAAACTTGTGCTACAGAATGAATGGTTTTCTCACATTTTTGACTCGAGTGCCAAGGTCCTGGATGAAGAGTTTACGAAGGTTATTCAGCGTCTGCAGCTCTTTGGCCTGTTGGATGAAACATAATAACTCAGCTGATCTCAGATCTGTGACTGGAGCACATATAGATATGTTGAATGTCCCCAAAAAAAAAAAAATCCATGTACCACTGTCTCCTCCAGACCCTTCAGGTCCTCTTTGGCTTGTTCTCTCTTCTCATCCAGGGACCTGAATCACACAAGGAGACTGAGTCTAAGAACCTGACTGATGAAGAGAAACTGTGACTCAATGACCACTGAAGGATCTGATGTAAATGAGCAGTCAGGTTTCCAACTAAACGTACAGTTCGATGCATAAGTATTTGGATAGTGACACGATTTTTGTAATTATGCCTCTGTACACCACCACAATGGATTTGAAACAAAGCCATCAAGATGTGATTGAAGTGTAGACCGTTTAGGAATTACAGCCATTTTTATACATAGTCCCTTTTTTTTCAGTGTCTCAAAAGTAATTGAACAAACCAACATAATTGCAGATATCAGGATTGTGTTTAATACGTGGATGAAAACCCTTTGCAGTCATTGACTGCTTTAAGTCTGGAACCCATGGACATCACCAAATGCTGAGTTTCCCCCGTTGAGATGCTTTGCCAAGTCTTTGCTGCAGCTGCCTTCAGTTGCTGCCTGTTTGTGGGTCTTTCTACCCTCAGTTTTGTCTTTAGGAAGTCAAAAGCGTGCTCAGTTGAGCAGAAGTCAGATGACTGACTTGGCCATTGAAGAACGTTCCAGTTCTTTACCTTGAGAAGCTCTTGGGTTGCTTTGGTAGTATCTTTTGGGTCATTATCCATTTGTACTGTGAAGTGGTTTTCGGTTTTGCAAAATTTGGCTGAATCTGAGCGCATAGTATAGCCCTATACACATCATAATTCATCCTGCTACTTCTATCAGCAGTCACATCATCAATAAATACCTATGACACAGTTCCACTGGCAGCCATTCATGCCCATGCCATAACACTGCCTCCACCATGTTCAATAGAGGCTTTGGATAATGAGCCATTCCTTTCCTTCTCTTACCTTCATTCTAATACAAGTTAAACTTGGTTTCAACTGTCCAAAGAATCTTGTTCCAGAACAAGGCAGGCTGTTTTAGATGTAGACATTAGCAATGATTCACCTACCTCCTCAAATGTTCTTGACCTGGCTAGACGTGAAGGGTTTGTCTTCACAAGGAAAGAATTCTGCCATCATCCACTTTAGTTGTCTTTCGTGGTCTTCCAGGCCTTTTGGTGTTGCTGAGCTCACCAGTGCATTTCTTCTTTTTAAGAATGTACCAAATTGTTGATCTGGCCACTGCTAAAGTTTCTGCCATCTGTCTGATAGGTTCGGTTTGTTTTTTCAACGTAATAATGGCCTCATCATTTGCACCGATACCTCTTTGGACAGCACATTCAACTCCAGACCTTTTATCTGCTCAGTTTGTCATGAAACAACGAGGGAAGAGGCCACACTTTGCCATGAAACTGATCAATCGTCAATTGTCCTATTACTTTTGAGCCCCTGAAAATGAGAGACTATGTATAAAAATGGCTGCAATTCCTAAACAGTTAATGCAATATTTTTGTTAAACCCCTTGGATTAAAGGTGAAAGTCTACACTTCAATCATATCTCGATTGCTTTGTTTCAAATCCATTGTGTTGGAGTACAGAGGCAAGATTACAAAAATTGTGTCACTGTCCAAATACTTATACATTTTGAATGAATTTTCCAGAAAATGGTAAAAATAAAAAGGGAGTGAAGCATTGTTTCCATCCTCTCCTGCTGCGTGAATATGAGCTGACTGCTTGATGGAGATAAACAGATGTTGGAGCTGATTCTCCAGTCGCTGCCATTAAACCACTGCAGAAGAAGAGGACACAGCGAGATGATGTCATTAAAAGAGCTCCAGTCAAAGCTCAAATGATGGAAAGCCATGTGGAGGACCTGATGGAAATCTTACATTTCTGTTTTATACAGACACCAACTTTTACACCTCACAACAGTAAACACTTCTTACACACATTTAGACTATTATTTTATTTCTGCTGTTTCCACTCAGGTTTTTTTATGCATAGATTGAAAATGTGAATAAAAGCAGGTGGAAACACACCTACTCACAGGTTTTTAAGTGAGAGAAATGTGAATCAGGATGTTTTGTGTAAAAACAGCAGACATGCTTGTTGAGTCTATGGTGAGCACAGAGGGAAAAACTTACAGCAGTTTCTGGAGTTTCTGATCTTTGTTCTGATCCTCAGCTCTCAGTTTGTCAAAGTCTAACTGAAGCTTCCTGTTCTCCAGCTGCAGCGCCTGATTCACACTAAAAATAACACCACAATTAATCATACAGTGCATTCATTCACACTACATTACTGCCACCCCAGTTGTATGGCTGTAGCCTCAATTTAATTGAAGGGCAATACTGACATAAAAACTAAAAGTGCATGAGGAACATGAGAGCAAAATTTCACAGAGAATTTCAACTACAATATCTTTACTATTTGTTGACTAACAAAAAACACAACACTAAAATGTGACATTTTCGATAAAAGACAAACTAAAACTAAATCATAATCATATGCCAAAATTAACACTCCCACACGCTTGTGTTGAATAGATAAAGAGATAGTAACAATGATGTCCCCAATAATGATCAAAACCAAGAGGTTGTGAACTTTTTCAGGATGAAGTCATAGTCAAGTGACTAAACACAGAACAGCTGAAAAACAAACCATCAATTAGTGATCAGTTATAATAATCAATGATCAATCACATACTCTTTGAGTTGGTCGAGGTTTCTCTGTTTCTGCTCAATCTCATCTCGGAGTCGACTCAGCTGTTTTTGATGAACTTCTCTGTGGTTCTCCATCTGTTCCTCTAGAGTTCTCTACATAACACAAAGCAGCACCATTTCAGTTCTCAAACACCTCATTTACCTACTGCAGAACATTTCACTTCTCTAACTTACTTAATTTACCTACATGCTTACAGTATTTTTCATGTAGCTTTCTTTTGTTTTATGCAAAAAATGTGGATATTTTATCCCTTTCACCTACTACTACATCATCAGATCCAGGATTTATTACACTGATGAAAAAATCTTTTGAACTTAAGTGAAAGATTGAAGTGTATATGCGTCTCTTTTACTCATAAGCTTAGAAGTCAAAGCTCATTTAATTTTAAATAAAATGCTCTTACACCAGTCTGGTGTTGTTTTTTTATATATTTTTATTCTTGTCATCATATCCCATGTTTAAACTCAAACCAGCATTGTATTAGTATGTCTCTCAACAATGTAAGACTTCCTTACTAATGGGTCTCAGCTACAAGCCCATTGGTCTCTACTAAAGTTCTAAATTTTTAAATACACCTCGCAAATATACAGTTCATTCAGAAAGTATTCAGGCCCCTTCAATTTTCACATTTTGTTATGTTGCAGCCTTATGATAAAATTATTTAAATTAATTTTTTCCCTCATCGATCTACACTCAACACACCATAATGAGAAAGCAAAAGCAGAATTTTGGAAATTTTTGCAAATTTATTAAAAAGGAATAACTGAAATATCACATTGACATAAGTATTCAAACCCTTTCCTGTAACACTTGAAATTTAGCTCAGGTTCCTCCCATTTCTTTTGATCATCTTTGAGATGTTGTTGTATATTATAACATCAAGTTCCACAGATTGGAATCCACCTGTGGTAAATTCAGTTTATTGGACATGATGTGGAAAGGCACACACCTGTCTATATAAAGTCGCACAGCTGGCAAGGCGTATCAGAGCAAAAACCAAGCCACAAGGTTGAAGGAATTCTCTGCAGAGCTCAGAGACAGGATTGCTTTGAGGCACAGATCTAGGGAATGCTACAAAAAAACATTTGCTGGATTTTAGGTTCCCAAGAGCATAATGGCCTCCATAATTCTTAAATCGCAGAGGTTTAGACCAACCAGGGCACTTCCTGGAGTGGGCCACCCTGCCTAACTGAGCAATAGTTGGAGAAGGGCCTTGGAAAGAGGTGACCAAGAACCCGACGGTGACTCTGGGTGAGCTTCAGAGATCCTGTGTGGAGAGACCAAGACTTAACTGTTTGGCCTCAATTCTAAGTATCATAAATGGAGGAAACCAGGCACCACTCATCACCTGCTCAATAACATTCCGATGTTGAAGCATTGTGATGGCAGCATCATGCTGTGGGGGTGTTTTTCAGCGGCAGGGACATGGACACTGGTCGGCATTGAGGGAAAGCTGAACAGAGCGAAGTACTGAGATATTCTTAATGAAAATCTGGTCCAGAACTCAGGACCTCAGACTGGGCCGAAGGTGCACCTTCCAACAGACAATGCAGGAGTGGCTTAGTGTAGACATGTTCTTGTTCAATGTTCTTGAGTGGCCCAGACTGAGCCCTGACTTGAACCCAATCGAACATCTCTGGAGATACCTGAAAATGGCTGTCCACTGACTTGAGACTTGAGTCTGTAATCACTGGTAAGGATGCTTCAACTATGCACTGAGTAAAGTGTCTGAATACTTTTGTTAAATTAATATTTCAGTTTTTCCTTTTTAATAAATTTGCAAAATCAAATTTCAATTTGTCATTATGGGGTATTGAGTATAGATTGATGAGGGAAAAAATTAATAAACTTTTTTTAGCATAAGGCTGCAACATAACAACATGTGAAAAAAGTGAAGGGGTCTGAATACTTTCTAAATACACTGTATAGTACTTAGGCAGCGGGATGGTGTGTGTGGGACTGAGTCAAAATGAACTATACTGTGTGTGTTCATGGAAATAAAGGAACATGTCACCCAGTGCAACAATTTGGCTCACTGATGTGTTTTAATAGTGTCTGGATAACGATGGAGCTTTATGGCACAGGGGAATAATATACATCACAATACCTGTTAGGAGACATTCATTATTCAGATTGACAGTGACAGTGATGATAATGAACATACTATAGTTTCATCAGCAGATCAAAATATTATACATCAGTTTACAAATATGGAGGACATCACTGATGTAAATTAGGAACAATAAGGGTCCTAAACTCGACCCCTGAGGAACACCTGATATAACACAGTGTTGGTTTAAGTCCTTTTATGGGATTGATTGACAATATGAGAAACATGATTGGATGATTTTACCTTCATCTCAACAGCATCCTTCAGTCTGCTCATGTGTTCTTTCTCTTTGTCCATCACTGTCACCTCATGCATTTTACCTGAAAACACACCCACACACAATTACATACAATTTCAAACAAAGACTTTATGACACAACAAATTAAGAGTGTGCCAACTGCTCTGAATGCACTGTGTTTGATGTTACAGACAGCTGCAAGCCAATCAGAGAGCAGTGTTTTCTGTAACAGTGGTGACATAGCTTGACCTTGAGCCTGGAGTTTTGCAACCTCCTCCATCAGAGTGTCCTGACTCTCTTCCAGCTGCCTCTTCTTCTGCTCCACCTTCTGCAGGTCGTCGGTCAGAGACACCATCTTCGCCTGGAGCTGCACAAACAACAACACAACATTATTAACAGTTACATCACAAACAGGATGCTCAATATGGTGGGAATATATTAATAATAATAATAATAATAATAATAATAATAATACACATTTAACTTTATACCTCATTTAGACTGTGTTCATTCAATAACTTATTTTTATACACATAGAGAGGCCTTCATTTTTCAATCAGGAACGAACGTTTGTCCTCTCAGAGTTGTCCTGCAGCTATAATAAATTTCAGCACGGTTTTTATTTCTTAGGTTAGGAAAGCTGATAAAATGTTTTTAATTCTAAAAATGTGTTACTGAGAATTTTTAGCCAGTTAGGTCTGATTACCTGTTCTGAGACGCTTGATAAATACAGACCCTGATATTTTTCACCTATGAGATGAGCAGCCAAAAGGTTTTGAACTCATACTGACTGTCAGACAGGAAGAGAACTTTTGGACTGTTCCTTTAATCTCTTACCTGTGAGACAAGCAACTGAAGGGTGTTGAGCTCCTTCTCACTGGCCTCCATCCTGCAGGTGGTCTCCGTCAAGTTGACTTCCAACTGTTTGCTACGGTTCACCAGAGATTTTACCTCAGACTTCATCTTACTGATGTAGAGACGAGTTGTGGTGAACTCCTCCTCCATCACCCCACTCGTCTCAGTCATCTGTAGAGAGAGACTGAGTCGGTGAACATGAAGACTTTATACAGACAGACTGACGAGAGAAGTGTCCACAGTTATCAGTCTGATGTCCTCCTGTCTCCTAACTGTGAGTAAACCAGAGCAGTTTATTCTCTGACAGAGCAACTTTAATAAAGCTGGATGGTGACACACAGCTTGTTATTCCCCAACACAGTGAATTCAAATATCAAGGTTCACCGAAGTTGAACTCAACTGAAAACTTTCTGCAGATCTGCTTCACGTCCATGAGTGAATCCACTGATTGCAGTGATTCCACTGAAATCCACTGAATTTGCCACAGAATGTTTTAAAGGTTGCTGACTTTGAGCCACTAAATCTGAGTATACATTCTGTGGCATTACTGTCCACACATGACTGGAATAGCAATAAAATTACTGCATTGATGTCTTTACCATCTAACCATTAAGGAGGATATTCTGACACGACAAAGCATTTTAGAGCTGCAACGATCGGTTGATCAAAAGAAAATAAATCAGCAATTAATCGTATAATTTTCAAACCTTTGCTGGTTCCAGTATTTGGTACTGTTCATTGTCATTTACAGTTACTTCAGGATGTATTCAAACCCATTCACTTTTTGCACACTTTATTTTGTCATAGATTTAATTTCGAATTGACAAAATTGCTATTTGCAAATCAATCTACACTCAATAACGCATAATGACAAAGAGAAAACATGCTTTTTGAAATTTATGGTAAATAATTAAAATTTAAAAACTGAAATCTCATTTAGAAAAAGTATTCAGACCCTTTGCTGTGGCAAAATTGTGGTGCTGTTTACTTTAATTACTTTAATTGGTATGTTTTATAGGTAAGTTTGTCAGTAAGTTTACTCAAAAAGTACAGAACTGATTTGCACCAAACTTGGTGGAGGGATGAGGTATGGGCAAGGAAATATGCAGTTAATGGGGCAGATCCAGGAATTTTTCATCACTTCCTTTAACAATCCGAAATAGGGCATTTTTCGCCTTGGCAGAGGTTTTCGCTATACTGTGTGCCCTTCTAGTCATTCATATTATTATTATTAATTTATTATTAGTTTTATTATTGTGTCTGTGCCGATTTATTATTACTATTACTAGGGCTCCTACCTCGAAAGGGTATAACCCTATTTTGTTTGTGCCCGTTTATTATCATTAGGGTTCTAACCCCTTTGGAGGTGAACCCTTCTGGGTTTTTTACCAGTTTATTATTACTATTATTAACCCCTTTGGCGTTAGAAGCCTAATAACAGTACATTATTATTTGTTGTGTTATGTTGCAGCTAAAATTGCCTGGGGGTAGAAATGTGAAACTTGGCCCAGTAACTGGACATGATGTGCATGTGCTTCCCAAGAAACATGAACCCAATCGGCCAAGTAGTGGCGCTGTAATTAATGCCAAAAATGCAACTTTGGAAATGACACGCCACTCACACTATAAGTCCAATTGTCTTAAAGTTTGACACAAAAGTCCAGCTCAATGTCCTATACAAATAAACATGTTGGACCATAGAAGTCCATTATTAAATTGTGCTGCTAGCCCTTATTAATAACACTATTACACCTATAAGTATCATAGTTATTGTAACCATTATAACAACCAGTCTGATAGTACTTGAATACAACAGTATATACAGTTGTTCCTGGTCTCTCTCCCCCTTATCTCTCCTCTCAACACAACCAGTCAAGGCAGACAGCTGACCACCCTGACTGGTGATTCTGTTGGAGGTTTCTTCCTGTTGAAAGGGAGTTTTTCATCTCAACTGTCATCAAGCGCTTGCTCATGGTGGGAACTGTTGGGTTGTCTCGATAATACTGTAAGGTCTTCACGTTACTCTGTACAGTGCCTTGAGATAATGTATGTTATGATTTGGCGCTATATAAATAAAACTGAATTGAATTGAACCGAGTGAAATGTGAATAGTGGAAGAAGAGTTTGACTCTTACAGCTTTGAGGTCAGTGGTACCAAGGACGCTACCGATGTCACTGAGGTCTCTGAGCAGCAGATTGAGGATCTCTGCTGATCTCTTCTTATGATGAGAGCTGAGGTCCTGCAGAGCTGAAAACTCCCTCTGAACCACCTCCAGACTCACCTAGGAACACAGGGCAAGAACAGAAGCTGATCTTTACAAAACATACACAGGTCAGACAAAGAAGAAGGATATTAACACCAGTCTGTCCAACAAAGTGTTCCAAGTCACTGTTGGTAACTTCAGTTCTTTACCGACTCTCCTGTTGTGTGGGTTCCTATGGGGCTCAGTACCCGCCCTGGTTTTATTCAGTTTGTAGTCATACTATCTACATTAGTGGAGGTGTAGACTATCTCTATATGATAGATTTAAAAATGTTTAACTTGGAGCACACAGCAACAGACAGCCACAAAGACGCTAACATCTGATCATTTAATAAAATGAATAAAAATGTGGTCAGGAGTTGAAACACTCATCTACAGATATTTAAGGATCCTCCCATCCCACCATCCTGACCCTTCTTTTTTTATGTATACTCACAGTTTTGTGTGCTAGCTCCTCATTCAGCTGCTCGTTACAGTGGTTCTTGTCCTCCACCTCCTGGCTTTTGTGGTCATAGTTGACGGCGAGTTCCTCCAGCGCCTGCAGCACCTCCTTCACCTCCTCTTTGGCTGAGTCGTTGTCCCTCTGCAGCTGGGACAGCTCCTCCTGCAGACGCTTATAGTCCTGGCGGCTTGACGCCAACAGCTGGATGAGACAAGGGGTTATCAATACGTTGAGGGATGATGGTTAGCCAGATAGTTGGAAGTATCAGACAGGCTCTATGTTCACAGCAGAGGCTGTGACACTCAGGTGAAACCCACCTCATCCTGATCGATCAGCTGCTGTTTGACTTTCTCAGCCGCCTGACTGTGCTGGTTGATCTCATCATCCTAAAACATGAATCAGCAGATTTTTCACAGATTTAAACACAATCATGAAATTCAGGCTGGTTCAGATGAGACTCATCTTGTCATCTAGCTGCTGGTAGAGGTAAGACTCACCTTGTCATCCAGCTGGTGATACAGGTCTGTGATGAGCATCTCGTATTGCGTCTTCTCCTCGTTGGACAGAGGAGTCGGGGGCGGTGCCAAGCTGTCCGTCACTACTGTCATCTCACTGCTGCTCTTCTTGTTTCTGCTGCTCAGCTGCTCCTCAACAGGCACAGACTCACCTGGAGAAAGGTTACACTTTCTGCAAATTTTGTCTGACGTGTGGGCTCAACACACCGGACAACCAATCAACTGTTGATGATACCTTCTGGATACTGAAGCACAGCTGTTATTTCTAACTAAACTCTTTAAAATCTCTTCAAACAAATGTGGGAAAAGCCAGTCATAGGGGTAAACAGCATCACATTCAATATGATGTAACTTTAACAATGTACTTGGGGACTTTAAAATGATGTGTGTGTATGGTGTTCAGGACAGGGTGAAAAATGCAGCCCCCTCCTTCATTTCAGTGGGACCACTGTATTAGGTCAGCAAGAGGGTTAACACAGAGGAATTAAAACTCCAGGTCTTTCAGAATGAAAGTTGAACCTGAACCAGTATTAGTCACAATGCGATGTGTTGCAACATCATCCAGTAAAATGCTGCTTTGACCAGTCGAATACATGTAAGCTCACAATCCTGGTAGATGGCTTTGTAATGTGAACACTGTATTTCTGCTGTTCACCTTTCCTCCACCGTTTCAGCTCATTCTCCAGTTTCTGTATCATGATGTTCAGACTCCTGTTCTTCTCTTTCTCCTTCTCATACTTCTTCTTCCATTCCTCAGCAGTCAACTCCAGGTTCACAGACACTGTGTTCTTTATGGTTTTAGCTCTGAAACGCAAAAACAAAACAGGAAATGGTTTAAACAAACACTCACTGACTTCCTGTGTGATTCAAGAGAGTGCTCGTGTCAGTGGTGAATAGAGAAAAACTGTTGCGTACATTTTTTCTGGGAATCACGACTTCAGTCAGTCAAATGTTGCTGTGTTATTTAATGCATTGTTTGTATAGCACTTCACTGTGACATGCTGGTGTACTGATCAGTGTAGTCTTGTTGGAGATGGAGATGATTTCTCATGCAGCTCCACTGAAGACCAAAACATGCTTCAACAAATAAACTATAATGTTAACACTGTTCGATTTCGTTTTTTTTTACAGTTTTTTAGTATTGTCCATTGTCCAGCTGACAGAAAGCCAATGTGATAATCAGGTGTACCGATTTATAATGTAAGCTGTCCATTTTCAGGCATTTTTAAGTAGACAAACTTTTGAATGAAGTGTGATATGTATTAAAAGTACAGATGGGTGAAAAATTAAAGGAAAAACCTGAAAAATTAGTAGAGAAGCAGGATGCAATGCCCCCATCCATAGGACACAAGGAATCACTGAATGGTTTGATAAGTATGAGAATGATGTATATCATATGCTATGGCCTTTGCAGTCAGCAGATCTCAAACCACTTGAACACCTATGGGAGATTTTGGACCCACGTGTTAGACAGTGCTCTCCACGACCATCATAAACACCAAATGAGGGAATATCTTTTGGAAGAACGGTGTTCACTCCTCCAGTAGAGTTCCAGAGACTTGGAGAATCAATGCCAAGGCACACTGAAACTGTTCTGGAGGCTGGTGGTGGCCCAACAGTTTACTAAGACACTTTATGTTGGTTTTTCTCATAATCTATCACCCATCTATACATGAGGTTTTAAAATACATGGGCCAAATGTCTTTACCAAGAGGCTTAGTGTACGTTCCACATCACAACCACATTTTCTTCAATATACACAGCGTAATGTAAATCCTATTTTAATCTATAAAACTTTACATCTAACATAGTTTAGTTTTGGAACATTATGGAAAAAGAGAACAATGAGACTCATGTCATGTTACTGTATTTTTGTTTGAGTTGTAGTCATCAGAAGTAATCCACAACAGAAGTAACGAAGTACATATACTCAAGTACTGTCTTTAAGTACAAATTTGTGGTACTTGTGCCGTACTTAAATATTTCCATTTTCCCCTTCTTTATACATCTACTCCACTATATTCATCTAACAGCTGTAGTCCCTGGTTATTTGATGATTAATATTTTACATACATAAATAAAGTGAGCTTTGATGATGTTTTAGAGAAGAAAATCTCACTCTTATCTAGTCATTCTAGTCAGTGACTCCTTAATTTGTTTCCCTCATAAAGTGAAAGAACAGCCAGTGTTGCAGGGATACTTCAACCCATTAAAAATGCAAATAATTTTCTAAAATAATCTTTTTGATACTTCTAGTGCTGCTACCTGCCTTCTTCCCTATCTCAAGATACAGACAATAATTTTGATTGATTTTTTTTTTTTAAGACTCAATTATAGACAGAAAAGTCTTAAAGTCTTTTGGCATCAGTGATAATGATCCTACTGTAGATACACTTGTATTAAATGGGTCATTTGACATAATGAGTACTTTTACTCTGATACTTAAGTAGGCTACATTTTGATGAGAGTATTTGGCGATTTCACTGAATTTGAACTTTTACAGTTGGTGGTTCAACAAATGACTAACTAGTTCACTAACTAACTGAAGTCTTTTATTTTGATAATTATCTAAGGTGTTCCTGTACAGTACCTCTGTCCAAACATGAGGGTGGACTTGGTTTCAGCCTCGTTGTAAACAGACGGCGAGCAACAGATGATGATGGTGGTTCGACAATTTCCTCCCAAAGAGTCCTGAAGGATTCGGGTCATCTTACTGTCTCTGTACGGGACGTGGGTTTTCTACAGAGGACAAATAAGATACAAACACACCGACAATGTGATTTCATGTATGTACATGTTCATACTGGATTTCACTAAACAAAGATCCAAAGTCAAAGTCATAATACTGAGTTTCACTAGAGGTTGAATTTACTTTTAAAAGAGGTACTGTGGACTGTCGATCAAGTAAAACTGAATTCTGAATATTTCAGGTTACATTAGACGATGTTATGTTATCAAACATTAGTTAACTGAAGCATGGAAACATGATGTAAAGACTCACTGTTCCTTCACTCAGAGCAGCAATAACGTTCCCGAGAGCCGACAGAGACTTGTTGATGTTCTTGGCTTCATCCAACACTGCCCCCTCTGCTCCTGTTTTACTTACCTGAACAACAACATTATTGAGTTGAGTTTCAGCTTGTTTGTGATAATTGTTTGTAAATTCATTTTTGATGAAATTAACTCAAGAAGCTGGTGAACAATTAAAGGATTAAATAATAACCAGGTTAATTAAATGATCAGTTCTTATATGTTCTAATCTATCCATCAATCAATGTGTAATGATTTCACAGTTCACTGAACGTAAAGGTTCAAAATCAGGTTTAATAAACACAAACCACAACTCAACGTCCACTGTTAGCTGTTACAAAGTAATCACATATTGTGTTAATTCATTTGCTCCTTTTCTACTTGCAAAGAATCAGTTTTTAGTTATATTATATATATTCATATATTTTAGTTATATTATATATATTCATTTTTAAACAACTGATACAGTGCAGCTCTCAGGATGTCTTTGTGCTGCTCTGTCTCACTATGTAGCTGGAAAAACAGCTCTCTTCTGGAAATGAGGATTTTGAAAATAGCAATGCTACCCGAATGCTACTTGGGAATGTAGTTAACACTACTCCTCAATACTGTGATGAAGGTAAAAATGCCCAAGAAAACCTTACAAAGAGTGGTGTTATGATGTGATGGAGAATTAAATGAGTGAAACGAATAAAATGAGTGTGGGGGAGCAGTGTGACCTTCTCACTGCCTGCCAGGTCGACCAGGTAAAGTTTCCCTGACAGTTTCATCTCCGTCTCCACATTCTCCTGCTTGATGTTGATCAGAAAAATACTGTGACTGCGAGAGCTGTGCTCATTCATGTCTGCAGGAAGAACACAGGAAAAATGTAAACACTCTTAATATTAAGCAAAAATAACCACAGGAAAAAATAACTCATCAAAGTCCCCAGAGAACAACCAGATGATGGTTGTTCTCTGGGTGTAGCATCCCCTAGAGGCTGCAGTGTTCATTACACCCAACAACATGACTAATATATTCTTAGACTCTGATCAGCTATGGAGCTAAAAATGTAAAGTTTACCCTGAAGATGGCACTACAGGAAAGCTCATGGAGAAATTAAAATGTAAAAGGTTAATCCTCTGAACGTTTCATAGCAATCAGAACTGTAGAGTTAATATTTCATATGTTGTGCTCATGAGTTTTTCCTGATTCAAATAGTAGCATTAGTGGAAATAGTAACAGTAGTGTTAACAGAAATAGTAAGAGTAACAGCGATGAAGATCCAAATAAATTAAAGAAATAGCAAAGTAGCATTAGCTGATGTGAAGTGCAGAGGTTAGTTTTCTTCTGTGTGAATGTGATTGTGTTTTCAGGACTCTAATATCAGCAGCAGTAGTGGTGGCAGTTGTAAAACTAGTAGCAATATAATAGTAGTAGTAGTAGTAATACAGTAGTACAGTTAGAGACTCACTGGTAACAGCAACGTGTCTGTTTGCTTTTCCCTCGTCAATGACGTCCATCACCTCCTCAGGACTAGAAACAAAACGCTCCGTACAGCCCTGACAGAAAATCCATCAACACATCAACAAAGTACTGATACTGCAGTGCTGACAGCAGGTCAGATTCTGACATGAATGCAACATTATTCTTCAAATATTAAAGATCAGATACCTTCACAAAGGGAACCCTGTTTTTGTCCTCGTGTACAGCCAGGTTTGTCTTTGACACTAACACATAAAAACACATCACTCAACAGGTTGATTTTCTTCCAACAGCCCTGAATTAACAATGAGAAATTTGTGTTTAATAAGATAAATATTAAAGATGTAAATACAATCCTTACCATCGAGTAAGTCTCTGATTTTATCCAGATAGATTTCAAAATAAGAAACCTGCATAAAGACAGAGACAGGTTCACACAGACAGGTTTCATTATGTACTAATACAAGATACAGTAACAAACAGCGTACGTAACATTAAATCTACAACAGTGTGGACAAAGTGAAGGGTCTGGGTACTTTCTGAAGCCACTGTATAACTCAATTAAACTGTCATTAAATGATTAAATGTCAGTGTCAGTAATGATATGCATGATTTTTTAACAACAGCTGAATGACTGAAATGATTAAATGAATGATTAAAATTTCATATTCTAATTGGCATTCAAGATAACACAAGTTTGAATTCTCAACTGGATTATTTCTGTATAATATACAGATATTTGTATAATTGTATATTATAAATCTTTCTATCTTGAGAAGAAAGACAGACCAGAAACAGCTGGTCTTCATATTTTTAAATCCAAAGAATGTAAAAATGATAAACACTCAAATCTTTATATATACTGTAACTTGGCAAGCAATTATTTGCCTATGTAAATAAATACGATGAGTACTTTGATTATTGTGTGCTACATGGTATTTGTACTTGTTGTACTTG
>NC_053415.1:29052500-29167500 GCF_016859285.1 Xiphias gladius | reverse complement strand
AGGCAAACAAATCCAATGATGCAAAGGCAGGAATCCAAAGACCAATATACAGGTTTAAAAAAAAAAAAAAAAAAGACATTAAGCACAAAGCAACATAACATTCTGTCAAGGAAAAAAACAAGAAAACTGATATATATAGTGCACGGTTGATGGGAATGAGATGCAGGCGGGGAGAGCTCAGGTGACTACAGGGCTAATGAGAAGTGGAAGCAGGTGTGTGGATGGGTGGGGCAGTCGAGTGATGATAAAAGAAAAAACAGAGGACATCTGGTGGACAGCTAGAGGAAGGCAGGTCAGGGGAGATGAAGGGAAGAACATGTCCTGGGAGAGATTAGCAGGGGCTGGAAATAGGGGCCGAGGGGAACTGAGGAGCAGATTATGACACTGGGAGATGAGAAAACAAAAGCTCTGTATCAGGATAAACTACAGATATGAAGCAGTTCTTTTTAGTGACAGAATATAGAAGAAATTTACAATGGAGCTATTTTTTGTTTTTGTTTCACCTGAAGATGCATGTTTTGTAAATTATTGCTGTCTTCTAATCCACGGGGGAATGGGCCAGATGTTTACTATGACATAAATAAAAAAAATAAAACTAAACTTTACAAGATATATGTACATAAATAATATTTATAATATATAGTATACGGTATAATTGTGATGTAATTTGATCTCATCAGTGCTTGTTCTGATGCTTTTTCAGTCATGCAGAAACATTCATCCTGAGACTTAAGGTTTCTCTGCTCTGTCAGTCTGTTTCACTAAGATGCCTGTCGCCACGGTAACCGCATCTCGCTGGGAGATGACCTAACCAATGAGACGGAAGAAAGATGATTGCTGCTGAATGATGCAGGCCGTGTGCATGCGCACGCGCGCATAAACACACACGCACACACACACGCGTGCACACACACACGCAATTTCTTTGTAAAAATATATTAATTTATCAAGACATCTAAGTTATAAATCATGGGGTTACAATTTATTTTAACCCCCACCCATATATAGCCTGTATAATCAGTATATAAAGACGTAATAACTGGTTTATTTATCTGTATAATCAGTAAATAAAGATGTAAAAACTGGTTTCTAACAGACTATAATGCAGCTGTAATCAGACCTAAGTGTTTAATAATATCTTTGTTACCAACTCTAACTCCTTTGGACACACATCAATGGGGGCTGCTGTATAAACACATAATGAATGACAATCTAGTAAAACACAGCTGGAATAATGTAAAATATGTCTTCACAGGAGAAGTTAGAAAAAGTATGGAACATTGATAAATGCTTGACAAAATTCAGATTAATATCTGATTATCCAATTGCATCTCTCAGATTTGTTTATGTGAAATTCCTTAAAATCCTTTAAAATTATTTAAATTGATTTCAGCTTCCAAAAACAAATTTCTTTAATTCAGACTTCTTATAAAGTCTCTTTTGTAAAGTCGGTTATGTGATCTGAAGATGTTTGAGTAGAATCATGTAAAGTGTGTCTTTAAACTTGTATTTATCCATTTTGGTCTAAAATGCTGTAGAAACACACACTTATTTCTGATGTTAGTGGAAAACTGTTTAATCTGCCTGAAGTCTGAATCTGCTTCATTTTACCACTGAACATATTCAATCTGTTTGTTATATGTTCTTTTTTTTTTTTTAAAAATCAAGTTCTGAAATGTATTTTTATATATAAACAAAATATATTTTGTGGTCAGGTTTAATAAAAATATTTTACATTTAAATTAAACAAGACAGAATAAAAGTTAGATAAATAATTTCAGGGAGCACCTGGTTTTAATAAATGTATTAATATTTATAGATTTTAACAAAATAAATGTTAATCAGTGTTTGTTTTGAGTCTGAGCTGCACTTTGATCCCCTGTCATCCCCCGCTGTCATGGAGACAGAATTTTTGCAATGAGACATTGCAGCAGCAGATCTACTGACTCTGGTCATTAAATCTGACATGAAACTGTTTTTGAAGGCTTTTGATTAGGTCTTTTCAGAATAAAGGGCAGATTAAGGCACATCTGACTGTTTTAGTTTCAGGGTAAATGAAGGACAATACTTGTTTGAAGCTGCAGCCCAGTTTGTTTTGTGTTGTTTGTTTTTCAGAGAAAACTTTTACGGTTGAGATTGTAAAAGAAACTGAAATATTCCAGCTTTTGAATCAGCCCTTAAACCTGAAGTAAAAAACAAACATCATTATTCTTCTTTTGAGTTAAAGACAGCTTATTAAATAAGACTAAAGAGATGGAACAAAGACAAAGAGACTCATCGTGTTTATTATATATGTATCTTCATATCTGCGTCGTTCTATGCCGGAAACCTGAAGAATAAATGATGAACTGGATGCAGACGTGGATAAAACTGGGACAGAGTCGATCTGTTTAATGATTCTATTTCATTCTGTTCTATATTTACTATTCTATTGAGCAAGCTTTATTAAACTTACTTTTTGTAAAGAATTTAAAATGAAGAGCTTCCGGAATAAAAACTAAATCTAATCAGGAGATTAGTACAGATATCCGCTCTAAACATTACATAATAATAAAAAAAATAATAATAATGTTATTCCTGTTATTCCTTTATAATCCCTTGTGTGGAGAGTATAACAGTTTATATTTAGACTGAATGATAATTATATAATAACTTAAATAATAATTGAGTATGACAAGATAAAGAGTGACTTTATAAACCTTTCGAACCACAGATCACATACAAAGTATTGTCTGTTCTCACTGTCACAGCTCCAGCTTTTATTAAAAATGTCAATTTCGCCTCACATTAACACAACGACTTCCTGTTCCCGCTTCAAAATTAAAGCTGCCATGACGTACCAGGTTGGTTTTTGGTCCCTTGGAAGGAAATTGGGGTGTATCCACAGATAATCTAAAACTATTTTGATAACTGATTAATTGTTTTGATAGTTTTTCAGACAAAAATACCAAATACTAGTTCTTCAAATTGCAGTCAGTGAAATATATTTGTCTGTATGTAAATACATGTTTTTGAAAGTTGGTCGAATAAAAGACAACATTTTAAAACATCATATTGGAAACTGTGCCGGACATTTTATAGTTGTCATTTTATTTTTTAATTTGTTGACAATTTAGACACTAAAGGATTAAGAGAAAAATAAAAAGCGAATTAATCGATCATGAAAATAAGTGTTAGTCGCACATTTTACATAGACAGAGCAACAGACGCTTCAGTTGAAACCAAATAAAAAGATCCAGCAACTACACTGTTTGTGTTTCCACATCTAAGGAACAATGAGGCTCAGTCTGATGACTGATTAACAAATACACGATATTTAATGTGATGAATGAATAAAATAGAAGAGAAAAGAACAGAAACTTTACTGTGTGAATGACTTGTGTTTGACCAATCAACATGGTTCAGCCCTGCAAACTCCGCCCATTTAGAGCTGAACTAGATTATTTTCATTATTGATTATTCTATTGATTATTCTGTTAATTAATCTGTTGATTATTTTCTCCACTAATCGTTTGCTTAATAAATTCTATTTATCTCTACCTCTGTTTTGTTGGACATTTGATGATTTTCTGACATTTTATATAAACTGAGGTTAGGTGAAAAATAATCAACAGATAAATTGTTGATAGGTTTAGTTGCAGCTCTCGGTCTGTGTTTTTTCTTTACTTAATGAATGTTTTACTTTATTTAATGTTCAAACATTAATGTTAAAATATATACTTTTTAAATCTGTATCTATCTTTAGTTCACTAAGTTAATTCGTGGGGTTTTTTTTATTTTACTTTTTAATTCCTTTCCAATTCCTATTTTGTCCCGTTCTTTCATCTTTCTGCTCTGCCTGTTGTTACACCTGACCTCCCTGCCGAGGATCAATGAAGTGATGGAAAAATAACAGACTGGCCGATAATAAAACTAATTATTCGTTTCAGTCCTAAAATCGACATTCGTGTAAATATTTGCCAGTAAAAACACAAGAAATTAAAATAAAAATTCACCGGAACAACCTGTTCCAACCTGTTGGTTTTACAGCTAATTCAGTTTCTCCCCCTCACAGCCTGATGTGTCTGTTGTGTGTCTGCCGGTGCGTTGACTCCGGTTTCTATTGTGTTTCTATTGTTGCTGCAGACAGGCAGACAGACGGAGGGTGTGACAGTAAAACAAACCCGGTGGGTACTGGTCTCACCGGCTTAACCCAGACGCAGACAGAAGTACTGTCGGTTAACGACTCACCGCCACCACCACCGTGTCGTCTCCATTGAATTTGGGGATGTATTTGTCTCCGCGGTTCCGCTCCGCGTCGTTCAGTGGCCTGAAGCGACACATCACCTTCACGCCGCACACCCCGCACTCCGCTGCGTCCACCATCACCGACACGGAGAAAAAAAAAACTACCGACAAAATCAACAGAAACACACCGGGAGAGACGACAGGTTCAGCTCAGGTTAACGCGCTCCAGATCCACACACATCAGATCATCCACCGAGTCCCGCCGCTGAAACCTCTCCGCTACACGAATCAGAGATCCGGCGTTGTTGAAGATCGGGTCTCAGCTAGATTCAGCCCGGTCGGTGTCTCTCCATCAGGATTCTGACTAAAACACTCCCACCTCACACAGGTCCACCCTGGACCACCGAAACGCGGAGAACTCTGGGACATGGAGTCCTTCCTTTATGTGGCCATACAAACGGGAACCCGTTACTACTGTAAAACAAAAAAAACAAAAACGGCTGTGATAGGAGGGAAGTGCTGGAGTCAGATCTGTCTGATGCTACTTCTGATGTCAATGGTCAGTAATGGCAGAAGAGCTCCGGTACTTTACGGATGGAAAAGTACTAAATACAAGTAAACGCCCTGCATTCAAAACTGTACAGAAGCATCGGCATCAGAAAATACTCCATGTGCCAGACGTAAAAGTAGTCCTTATGCAAATGTTTATGACATTTTAGGACGATACTGATTGATGTATTAACGTGTTCATCACTTTAATGTTGTAGCTGCGGAAATGATTTCAATTTCTTTATATCTTGCTGGGTAGTTTGTGAATTTCCCTGAGGATAATGTGTTTTATCTTGACCTGTAATAATGGATGGTAATGATTTAGGGAATACATAATACATTTTGGCATCTGCAAAGTAACTAACGTTATCAGATAAATGTTGTGCAGTAAAAGTTTTTTTTCGTCTTGCTGTCATTTTGGTTTTTTTGTGTGTAATCATTTGCAGCCTGAAATACATTTCAATTTAAAACAGAGAAGAAGAAAAAAAAAAAAAAAAACGGCAGTCTGTTCAATGTATTTTTATTTCTCAGCATTTTTTACCTGACGCAGAAACAGAGTGAACAGTGAGTGAACCTGCCAACTGTGACACTTCTTCTCTACATGATAACGTCTGGAGAATGAAACATAAACAGACAGAAAAGAGTGAAACACGTCAGAGCTTCAGTTCATACCTGTCTGATCAGCGTCTGTTTGACTTCGCCACCGACATTTAATTATATAAAAAAAACTTTTGTTACGGCTGCAGATCCACCTCTCTTTTCAAAAGATGCATATTTTTATTTCAATGAGGGTTTCAGTGATCAGAAGGCCATGGAGAGATTCTTTAACAAACGCGTAAAAAATAAAAACTAAATCCCGGTACAAACAAACAGGTCACAAAAACATTGTTTCAATCTGTGAAACCAAATTAAATGTTTTCAATCTTTGGGGAAAAAAAACAAGATTGCTAATAGAAATATAAAATGTAAACGTGAGAAATAAATAACCAATCAGAGCGAGGATACAGACTCATCGTGGACCAATCAGAGCAAAGACACGACTCATCACAGACCAATCAGAGCGAAGATACAGGACTTCTTGTGAGTTCAGAGTTGATTCTGCAGTCACATGATGATAACCTGCTTCAGAAACTAAACTGGTGAAACAAAAACTATTTTACATCAGAGACATTTACAAACTGTACAACAATTATTACAATAATAACAATAATAACAATAATAATAGTAATAACATCAGCTCTCAGTAAAATGTTCCGATTCTACTCAGAGAGGCCATCATCATCATCATCATCTTGTTCTGGAGGTCATGGCATGTCACATTCAACGGTCAGACACTGAGGAGCAGGGGCTGATGGCATATGATGTTATGTTACCTCCATGGGCAGCGTGGTCTCTGACAGTCCGTTCAGACGCCTCTCCGAATCATTCGAGTCTCTGTGAGGAAGAACACAGCCAATCAACCATCAGTGTTGACGTCACTCATGAATCACTTCCTCCAAAACTCTAATGAAAACAGATTAAACCAACAGCATCAGTTCATCTGCAGAAGTTAGAGTTTTATTTCATATTTCAGTACGTTTCAGATCAGACATAAAGATAAACCCAGCAGGTTTAACTCATCCAGAGTAAAATAATCTTATCCAGGCTGACATCGTGGTAAAATTCAGATGCATGTTTTAAAGCAGACATCACGAAAGCTGGAAAGGAAATGGTGTCACGTCAATTTAGAAGAATTTTGCCTAGCCTGGAAAGGTAGTCTAACAACATAGAAAATAGCCCTCTTCAATGCCAGAACCTCCTACTATTCACTATTAAAAGAAGAAAATAAGAACATCCTCAGGTTTCTTTTCAGCTCTGTAGCCAGGCTGACGTATTACCATAGCTCTCAGTAGTGATGACTTCATGAGCTTCTTTACAAATAAAATTGTAGTTAGAGAAAAGAATTAATTGCCTCCTTCCCACAATTGGCACAGATGTATTGTCCAATACAGTGGCCTCAGAAATGACTAATGCCTGATTTATATTTAGACTGCTTCTCTCCTGTACATCTCTCTGAGCAAACTTCAACAGTTTCTTCATCTAAACCATCCACTCGTCTTTTAGACCTGATTCCAATGAGGCCGTTTGAGGATGTTTTACCTTTAATTAACACTTCCATGTTAGATCTGATCAATTTATCTTTATTAACAGGCTATTTATCACAGGCTTTTAAGGTTGCAGTAATTAAACCTCTACTAAAAATGTCTACTCTTGATCCAGATGTTTTAGCCAACTACAGACCTACCATATATCCAACCTCCCCTATGAAGCCAGATGAAAATAATCAGGGAGTCAAACTTCAGACACGCCTTAAAGACTTTTACTTCTAAATTCAAACAAAACTGAAGTTATTGCACTTGGCCTTAAACACCTCAGAAAAACATTATCTAATGATATAGTTACTTTGGATGGCGTTACCTTGGCCTCCAGTTCTACTGTAAGGAACCTGGTCATTTTTGACTGGGACATGTCCTTCTCCTCACACATAAGGAGGTCTCTGAGACAGCCTCCTTCCACCTGTTGCCTTCTTCCAATAATGCAAAAATTAGAAACACCCTGTCTCATAAGGAGGCTGAAAAACTAGTCCGTGCATTTGTTAGCTCTGGACTGGGCTACTATAATTCTTTTATTATCAGGATGAAAAGCCTCCAGTTGATCCAGAACGCTGCAGCGCAAGCACTGACAGGAACTAGGAGAAGAGATCATATTTCTCCTGTGTCCGCTTCTCTGCAATGGCTCCCTGTAAAATCCAGAATAGAATTCAAAATTCTCCTCCTCACCTACAAAGCCCTTAATGACCACGCACAATCATATCTGAAAGAGCTCATAGTAACTTGCTATCGCAATAGAACACTTTATTCTCAAAATGCAGGCTTACTTGTGGTTCCTAGAGTCTCCAAGAGTAGAATAGGGTCAGAGCCTTCAGCTATCAGGCTCCTCTGCCGTGGAACCAGCTCTTAGTTTGGGTTCTGGAGGCAGACTCCCTCTTAAAAACCACCTTAAAACTTTCCTCTTTGTTAAAGCTTATAGTTACGGCTGGCTCACGTGAGCCCTGAAACATCCCTTAGTTCTAAAGGCTCAGGCCACTGGGGGAACTCCCATGATGCACCGAGCACTTCCTCTCTCTCTCTGCGCCTCTCTCTCTCTCTCTCTGCCCCCCCCCATTTATATCACTCTACTGCATGTCATTAACTTTAGGTCATCTATCTCCCATGGTTTGTGCTTTTCCTCTCTGTCTCCTCTCTCCCCCTGTCCGGAATTGCAGGACCCGGATCTGCCACTACTCAACACTGGTCGTCATCACCATTATTCATTTTCTATGATTAACATTATTAGTATTATTATCATTATTATTATTAGTATTATTATACTTGGGGTGACACCTTCTGAGTGGCTGCCTGCCTTTTTGTTTTTTGCAAGTTTTCTTGTGTTATTCCTTTTTTGACACTCCTTTATAAAGGAATGCCTTGCAGAGACGAGTGAGGGCGTTGTGTACACACGGGGACAGCTTTTCACGTTGAGTAAACCAGTGCTACTACTTGAAGTAGGCCTGAAATCCCAGAGGAGCTGCAGAGGAGACGCTGGGGTTGCAGAGCTGGAGAGCGAAGAAGAGGAAATATAAAACCTTCTATTCCAGCGTTCATCATGGGGAAATGTGATGTCCTTGGGCAATAAGATGAACAAGCTTGGAGTGCTGATAAAGACCCAAAGGGAATACAGTGAATATAGCAATCTGTGTTTCAGAGACTTGGCTGCACTCGCATTTCCCGGACTACAGTGCAGCCATGTCTGGCTTCAGGACAGTTTGGGTGAACAAGGACGTTATACTAAGCAGTAAAAAAAGGGGAAGTTTCTTTATGTGGCCCAGACGTTGAACTGCTAGCTGTGGGAATGCATCCATATTACTTGCCGTGGGAGTTCTGTCCGTCATTGCTGTCGCTGTTTACATTTCTCCATCAGCTTATGCGGAGGTAGTGTGCGACACCATTCACTCAACTTTTGCAAGACTGCAAACTCAGTATCCTAATGCTTTTGTAGCCATTACTGGGGACTTTAATCATGTCATACTGGGCAAAACATTGTCAACATTTTACCAGTATGTTAACTGCCCGACTAGAGACAATAGAAAACTGGACTTCCTGTATGCAAATGCTATGGATGCATACTGTGGCCCTGGTGATCTTCATGGACCAAACCCCCCCCCCCCCCCCTTTGACGAGCACCCTCCCCCGCCTGACTGTGAGTATTGACCAGGTTAGGAGACAGCTGGAGAGATTCCACCAAGGCAAGGCTGCAGGCCCCGACGGTATCAGCCCCAGGGTTCTGGGGACCTGTGCCAGCCAGCCGTCTCCTATCCTGAGTCACCTCTTCAACATGAGCCTGAAACCAAGAGCAGAAGCTCTGTAAGACTTTCTCCCTGGTTCCTGTTCCCAAGAATTTGACTCCATCAGGACTAAATGGCTATCAACCACTTGCCCTTCCATCTCATGTAATGAAGGTGCTGGATAGGCTGGTCTTGGCCCACCTTAGACTGCAGCTGAAATCATCACTGGACCCTCTGCAGTTTGCTTACAAACCTCAAACCTGGGAGTGGAGGATGCCATCGTCTACCTGCTGGAGAGAACTCAATTGCATCTCGATGGAACCGGTTGCACTGTGAGAATTTGATTTCTCCAGTGTATTCAACACCATCCGGCCACTGCTACTGAGGGAGAAGCTGCAAGAGATGAGGGTAGACGCGTCCACCATCTCCTGGGTCACCAGCTTCCTGACAGACTGCAGTTTGTCCAACTGGGCAGTGCTGTGTCTGATACGGTGGCGAGTAGTACAGGAACTCCACAGGGGAATGGGCTCCAGTCTCCATTCCTGTTCACCTTGTATACCTCAGACTTTCAGTATAACTCTGGCAGAAGTTTTCTGACAACTCTGCAGTGGTTGGGTGTATAGGTGATGGGTGGGAAGAGGAGTACAGAGCAGTGGTAGATGATTTTGTGGAGTGGTCTGAAAAAAATCCTCTGCTTCTGAACGTGGCCAAGACCAGAGAGAATGTGATCGACTTCAAAGGAAGAGGACGGCTACACAGCCCCCGTGTATTCTGGGAGAGGATGTTGACGTGATGGAGGACTAAGTACCTGGGCGTCCACATTGACAACAGGCTGAATTGGAAGAGTGACACTGAGGCGGTATAAAATAAGGGGATGAGCAGGCTGTATTTCCTGGGGAAGCTCAAATCCTTCAACGCGTGTAGCAGGATGTTGGAAATCTTCTACCAGTCTGTTGTGGCCATCGCACTGTACTTCACTGTAGTCTGCTAGGGGAGCAGCATCGGAGCCGGCGACACCAACAGACTGAATAAACTGACCAAGAAGGCAGGCTTTGTAAGTAGCTGCAAACCAGACACCTTTGATGTTGTGGTGGAGAGGAGGACACTGAACAAACTTATCCTTTATGGATCATCCTGAATACCCTCTCCACCACCTACTGGACAGGCAGCGGAGCACTTTTTCTAACAGACTGGTTCAGCCCCACTGTCACAAGAACTGATACAGGAAATCCTTCCTGCCCACATCAGTAAATCTTTACAACTCTTTACAACTCTGCACCCCTGTCTGACAGAGAACTCGCAGCTTAGTTTCTGGTTCAGCCCACTCCACTCTGCAAACCTTGCACACTATATGCATATTGAGATATATTTTTTACCTTGTCATTCATTGTGTTTATTTTTTTTTTTTTACTATGTATACAGAGCGAATTTACTTTATTTTGTTAATGTGATGTGTTGTGTTTATTTTTCTACTTGGCTGCTGTAACACGGGAATTTCCCAATTTGGGAACAGTAAAGTATATCAATCCATCTATCCATCTATTATTAATAATTGGTGCCGCTAACGTTGCTGCTGTTAAAAATAATAACACTATGACACGTATAACTATTATTATCATTATAAAGACTAGTCTGACAGTGCTTGAATACAACAGTATATACAGCTGTTCCTGGTCTCTCCCTCTTCTCTCTACCCCTCTCTCCCCTCTTATTCTTCTTTCTCCCCCATTTCTGTCCTGTCAACCAAAACCGGTTGAGGCAGATGACCAGCCACCCAGAGTCCGGTTCTGTCAGAGCTTTCTTTCTTTTTTTTTTTAATCTTTGGGTTTTGTCGGTTGAACAAAACAAGACATTTGAAAAAGTTACAAACTGTGATATATATTTAGCCAATAAACAAAGTTTTTTCATAGATTTTGTGTGTGTATATATATATATATATATATATATAGGTGGAAATTAACAAATGTTCTTACACTCTTAAAGTAATAACCTAAATTTTTCTGATGATAAAAATAAATAAACAAAATTGAACTTTTCTGCTTAAATATTTCTATTTAGAATCACTTGAATTCTGAAAAAATTCTTCCAATTTCAATAAAATTATTCTAGTTTTATTTCTGATGTATTTAATTGAACTGTTTAGGTATATGTAGCTAGTGTGTAGCTCGACAGGTGTATAATTACCTAGCAGTGGAGACTTTGGGCACACGGTCAAGGCTGGCGGCGATGGTAGCGAGCTTTAAGGCAGACGTTGGAGGGGCGGAGGGTCGAGCAGTGTGGGCGTGGGCAGGGGAGACAGCCCCCACTTGGCTCCTCTGGTTGGGGAGGGACTGAGTGGAGGAAGAGGAGGAGGAGGAGGAGGAGGGCAATGACCCCCGAGCTGAAAGCCCTGACCTGCTGAGAGAGGTGGAGGAGTACGGAGGCCTGGAGGGACCTGAGGAGGAGGAGGCTGAAGCTGAGTGTAATATAATTAATGATGCAATACAAGAATATTCTGTTACATTTTTTGTGTTAGATGTGTTGCACAAATAAAGATTTCTCTGACAGGTGAGGCAGCTCACCTGAAGGATGGACTCCGTTGACACTGGTCTTGTAGGGTTTGATCTCACTGTTGATGTGACCATGAGGAGGTGGAGGAGCGCTTATCACAGCTGAGGCTGCAAACTGAGCGCTGGCTGAGTCCAGAGTTTTCGAACTCGACTCACCTGACCAGATGGACTAGAAACCAGACCAGGACAGAGCAGAAGATAACAGGACAGGTTGAGAACTAGACAGCACAGACACAAACAACCAATTCAAGCACCTATCATAAAATTACCAAAGAATAGACTGATTTCACACACTGCAAAACAAATATTGGGCTGTGATTGGCCGGCTGCATCAGAATAAATCTGTTAAACAACTCAAGTTATTATCTCCAAATCTCAGCACTAATTAAGTTACGACTGAGAGGAACTAAACCCCTGAAAACTATAAAAATTAAACAAAAGATTATTAAGACAGTTTTGACAAAAGTCCCAGATCTAAGTCGATTTTGACTGTGCAGATTTCCTCTCTATGTATGTGTTTATGGTCATGTGAATGTTATGTTACTGTTAAGGTGCTCTGTGTTGTGAGTCGTGCAGTGCATGTTAAATGTTTCTGTAGTATGATAGTTGTTTTCTATGTGTTACAGTTAGGTACATAAGTATTTGCACAATGAAACAATTTTCATAATTTTGGCTCTGTACACCACAGTGGAATTGAAACGAAGCCATCAAGATGTGATTGAAGTGTAGACTTTCAGCTTCAATTCAACAAAAATATCACATTAACTGTTAAGGATTTACAGCCATTTTTATACATGGTCCCTCCTTTTCAGATTCTCAAACAAAAATTGTACAGTTGAATGACAATCAGTTTCATGTTCAGTTGTGGCCTGTTACTTCATTATTTCATGAAAAATGAAGCAGATAAAAGATCTAGAGTTGATTCCGTGTGGTTACTTTGCATTTCGTAGCTGTTCATGGGAACTCTTAATAATAATAATAATAATAATAATAATAATAATAATAATAATAATAATAATAATAATAATAATAAATAATAAGGACTCAAATGAAGGAAACCATCATTAGGCTGAAAAAACAAAAACTATCAGACAGATGGCAGAAACTTTAAGAGTGGCCAAATATAATAATTTGGTACATTGTTAAAAAGAAGAAATGCACTGGCTCAGCAACACCAAAAGACCTGGAAGACCACGAAAGACAACTAAAGTGGAAACTAAAGTCTACAATCAAGAGACTTCATGAATGTAAATACAGAGAGTTTACCAAAAGGTGCAAACCACTGGTAACACTCAAGAACAGAGAGGCCTTTAGACTTTGCCAGAAAACATCTAAAACAGCCTGCCCAGTTCTGGAACAAGATTCCTTGGACAGATGAAACCAAGATTAACTTGTACCAGAATGATGGGAAGAGAAGAGTATGGAGAAGGAGAGGAACGGCTCATGATCCAAATCCACCACATCATCTGTCAAACGTGGTGGAGTCAGTTTTATGGCATGGGCACGGATGGCTACCAATGGAACTGTGTCACTGGTGTTTATTGATGATGTGACTGCTGATAGAAGTACCAGGATGAATTATGATGTGTATGGGGCTATACTATCTGCTCAGATTTAGCCAAATTTTGCAAAACCGAAAACCACTTCACAGTACAGATGGATAGTGACCCAAAACATACTATCAAAGCAACCCAAGAGCTTCTCAAGGTAAAGAACTGGAAAGTTCTTCAATGACCAAGTCAGTCATCTGACCTGTGCACAACTGAGCATGTTTTTCACTTCCTGAAGACAAAACCTGAGGGTAGAAAGACCCACAAACAAGCAGCAACTGGAGGTGGCTGCAGTAGAGGCCTGGCAAAGCATCTCAAGGGAGGACACTCAGCATTTGGTGATGTCCATGGGTTCCAGAATTCAGACAGACATTCATTGACTGCAAAGGATTTTCATCCAAGTATCAAAAAAAGTCTTTATGATTATGTTGGTTTGTCCGATTACTTTTGAGCCTCCGAAAATGAGGACTCTGTATAAAAATGGCTTCAATTCCTAAACGGTTAATGTGATATTTTTGTTCAACCCCACGAATTAAAGCTGAAAGTTTACGCTTCAATCACATCTTGATGGCTTCTTTTCAAATCCACTGTGGTGGTGTACAGAGGTAAAATTATGAAAATCGTGTCACTGTCCAAATACTTATGTTCCTAACTGTACATGTTATTCTGTTATGTACTTATATATGCATTATCTTTCATCTCTGATATGTTATTCATGTCCCTGTTACACATTGTGTGTTGTACTGGACGTTTATATGTTTACTGTATGTATTATGTATTTATCTGTTATATATTATTGTACATATTACTTATACATATAATATAATTATATGTATGTAACAATGTATAATCCCATTCACTTAATTGGGAAAGTGGCTTCAGACCTTTGGACCCCACTCTATATCTACATTTGTATGTATAAAATTACCTGTGTTCTGTGCAGTGCTGTGTGTCTGTGTGAAGCAGTGTTGTTCTGTAGTTGCAGCTGTTCCAGCTGTTGTTTCTGCATCTGGACAAGCTGTTGTTTATGACTGTGGTACTGCTCCTCAGTGATACCCCCTGCTGGTACATAGAGAAACCACACATTCACACATTCACACACACACACACACACACACAAAATATATATAACAGACTCGCACATTTACGTTTAGCTGTTTGTCTACATGGGGGAACCTTTAAACTTCGAACCTTTTTTTCTCAACTGTACAGATTCTGTAGTTACCTCTCTCTCTAAAGCCCCATTCAGACCGGCACCCATCAATTTAACATGTTGGTCTCATGTCTGAATAATGCCCTGATCACTTTAATGTAAAAGTCACAATGAAAAATTTCTATATCACATTCGACATAAGTCTGAACTGAATGCTGTCAGATTAACGTAAAGACTGCAGACCAAAGTTAAAGATTTTCTAATTTATGTAAATTGCTAATGCAAGTATTATTTCTAATGCTCAAAGAAAAAAAAATTGGTTAAATAACAAGTCTCATGATAAAATCAATCACTAGATTCACTGTGAGAGAAAAGAAGGACTGACCTGATAACTCATTTGATCCAGAGTTGTGGTCAGGCGACAGATGACAGGTGAGTCTGTTGTCGTCCAATGTGAACCCTCCGGTGCCTCTGCCCCCCTCCCTCTGGTCCTGAACAGGTCTGGGTCTAAAGCAGAACCTCCTCAGGTTCTGGATATTGTTCAGGACTTCAGTCAGGGAGGGTAGGGTGGTTCCTGAGGTCAGGGAAGGTTTCTGGTCCAGTGTTACTGGCTGATCTCGGTGGACACGGGGACTGGTACTGTTCCTGAAGACTGGATGTGCTAAAGAGTCCAGCTGCTTCAGTACTTGATCCAAGACTGAGGAGGCTCGGTCAAGGATGATCCTGATCAGAGAGACGAAAACAGGAGACAAGTTAGTGATTGCGTAACACAGAAGTTCTCAACTTTTTCGAGACACGACCCCCCAGAATAATTGTCCCCCCTCCCCCCAACCAAATTATTCTTGTGCTGCTGCGGATGTTCATGCTGTCCACTCTCATATTGTGGATTGGTTTCAGGTTCCAACATGTATGGATGGATTTAAGAGGTTGCAATTTCCAATAAACTATGTTCTGTTACTTAGTTTAACTTCTTATCTAGTTTTACAGTTTGCTTTCAGATCATCCCCACCAGTAAGAGGGAGGGCAGTGCTCACAAGCCCCAGGTGCACTGTCCCTCTGCAGGCTTCTGGATGTTGGGGCCAATTTGAAGAAATGGGGCTTTTATGGAATATTGCATGTTTCAGTCAGGAGGCTCAACTGAGGGGACCGAAAAGATACACAAAAGCGCCAGTATTTTTTTTTTGGTCCAATCATGTGCCTGCACAATTGCCCAATGAAGGGAAAAAAAAAAAAAAAAAGATTACCCAGTCTAAAATATGTTATTTTATTTTGAATGTGTTAATCCCCCCCCATCTGGCAACCCACGGAAATTATCTTGCGATCCCCTTGGGGAGTTGGGACCCCCAGGTTGAGAACCACTGGTGTTAACAGAAAGAAAAACATTTCAGCTGTCAGAAAACAATAAGAAAAATGTCATGCTGAACGTGGCACTAGAGGAGAGGTTATGGGGTTATTCAAAATTAAGAGTTTATTTTATGGGTCTTGTATTTCCTAATATTTTTATTCAATAATAAAAAGTTAAAATAGTATAGAATTTTTTTGGAAAATAACAATATAATTTTGTACCTGAGAAAAAGTAAGCGTATTTATTTATACTTTTGACTAATGAGAATTTCTATCAACTTCAACATCTTCATTATCATCCTGATGAAAATCTGGTTTGCAGATAGGTATTAACACACAGGTTGCAGGAATGCAGCAGTGACAGTGATCAAGAGATTAAACGATTAGTCAACTAATCAATCAAAAGAAAAAAATTAATCTGACTATTTCAATAATTGTTCAACTGCTTAAGTAATTTTTCATGGAAAAATGCTGAAACGCTTATAGTGTTTCTCAGTTTTATGTCAGAGTAAACTGAATGTCACCTGAGACTAAGATCTTGTGATTAGAATTTTACACAATTTCCTCCTGTTTTACAGAAAAAAACGATTAATAAAACAAAATAATGAAAATAAGCATTACCTGCAGCTCTACAATGAACAAAAATACTCAATACTCAAGCATTTGAAAAAAAAAAATCAAAAGTACAGTTTATACAAAAACTACCACTTTATGAAAGTAGAGTAGTTTCAGAAGTTCCATCCAAACATTTCAGAGCAGAGCATTAATGTAAAGACAGAAGGACATAGTGTTACCGTTTATGTAAACATCCTGTAATTAAGTTTTATTTGGTGTTTCTCATATTGTGAATTACAATGGTCCTTTGTGTCTTCAGTTCTGTTTACCTGGTATTTTTAACCACTAAAATTATTATTAATAGGTGACTTTGATGATTATTAGTCTGCCAGTAAAAATGTTACCTTCCCCCTGATCCTACCCTACAGAGGCTCAGTCCCATCCAGAAAAATTAACAAAGACTAAAGAAATATGGTGGAGGTGTGATGTGTTAGTAGTATATCAGTGGATTAATGTTTACCTGCCCCCTCGTCCTATCCTGCGGCGGCTCAGTCCCATCCAATGAGGAGGCAGAGACAGTTCAGTCAGAGAGTGACGGAGGCACAGAGGGAGGAGCTCTGGATGACTGTCTCCCGCCATCTGCTCCGAATGAGGCTTTAGAAACAAACAAACATGTAGAGCAGAGTTTAATTCATGGTTGTGAAAACAACTGATTCATGAGTAAGTTCTGCAGAAGACAGGTTCACATTTTTCTTTCCAAGTCTGTCTTAAAACAACAGTCATGTGTCCATATGGACATGTAAATAGGCTTTTCTTGCCATCATCAGTCCTCCTGTTCATATTGGACATTGACAGATTTATAATGAGCTTCCAATCTAAGTGATGGGGGCAAGACCAAAGTCCTTGTTCTGTGTAAATATATATTCTACAGTTTATCTGGAATTAATGCAAGGTTTCAGCAGTCTGAGTTAGACACATCTAGTGAATATTTTCTAAAGTCACTGTCAAGGATATAAAATTCCTTGTTTCCCTTGACAGCCTTTGCCTGCTGAGCTGCAGTGGTAAGACAGTAAAAAAAAAAAAAATAGACAGTAAGGGTGTTAACCAACAACTGGATATGTTGCAACCTGTATGAAAATACAGGGTTGACAAACGGTAAAAAGCTTCTTAACTTTCTTATATGCATATACTTCATTTACTCGTCTGTATCCTGTTCATACCCGTCTCTGTGCTGCTGTTGTGATACAATAAAGATCATAAATGAAGTTTTATCTTATGTTAGTGACATCTTTTAGTAGTGCATTATATTTTATAAACCAGTAACATGTTCTTTCTGTAAACTGCAGCCATCTGATAAATGTAGTGCAGAAGAAGTACAGTCCAGACCGTAAATATTTGGATATACATGTATAGTAACAAAGTAAATTACTGAGTAAATGTATTTTTCACTGCTGTCAGTAGCATTGATTATTGATCTAATATTATACAAACCAGATTTTGTGGTATCTCCGTGCTTTACTGGAAGACATAAATGAAAGATGAGAAACTCACAGAGAGATATTGACATCCAGCTTTCCTCCTGAAGACAAAAACTCCATCAGGATTATTCTCTTCATCAGGTGAGGACGGAGGAGACTGAGGAGACATAAATACAATCAAATTTAGTAAAAGGTGTAAAAGAAGTAAAGATGTTATATCACAACTGGATTGTGTTAGTTTGCTATGGAGTATTTCTTCAGTATAATAACAAGATGATCAGACAGATGTGATGCTGACCAGCGGTGGTGGTGGACAGTCGTCCTCTCCTGAGCTGTGGAAGTCATACTGTTTGATATCGGCCTGGTTGACGGTGTAGGGACCGGGGGGTCGACCAGGACGTCTCTGCGGAGGACATAATCTGTCCCGTCTGATGTTCTTCTTCTTCGTTCTGAGCAGGTCGAAGGGAGGCTCTTCTCTAATGGACTCCTGCTTCTTCTGCATCTGAAACAGAAGAAATACATACTGAATAAACTAAGGGAGAGAAATCCTGAAACCTTAGATCGGTGTGGAGTACTGAGGAGACTAAAGCCTTCCTCACATTAATACACAAAACAAACAGAAATGTCAGATTTCCATCATGTTTTCCACATGGTTTCTGCAGTGGATTCATGGTACCGCCTAGAGAATTAGTTTCAACCAACCAATCAGCTCATATTCACACAACAGGACTGGATTGATACAAGACTTCACTTACATTTTTCATTCAACATTTTCTTTAAATTTGGTTTAAATAATGAGCTACAGTTGTATGGAAACTTGGCAAATGACTGCTCAACATTAAAACATACCTATGACTCTGGTTTTATATTACTGTCAGAAACTGAAATAAAACTATGAAAAACACATGGTTTTTAACATTTTCATCTACGGAAAACCTACCAAAAACTTTTCAGAAGAACCTTTAGGGAAGAAAGAAAGTTTTATATAAATACTTAACCATTAAACAGCCCTATTTTTAATTTTCAAGAGGATCGACACCATTTTTGTGGCCCAGAACATGTTTTCCATGTTTTTTTGGAGAACAAAAACTGTCATAGACCAATTTTTCCCAGAAAACAGACAATCTGTAGGCTTCTTTATGTAAAAGCCAGAAGCTGATATAAGTCAAATAAATGATCAGATTAGCAGTCGGGAAAAACAAAGTAAACAATTCATTTTAGACTGATCCCTTGTGTAGAACTGCCAGCAGGGTTTTGGTCAGATAAACTGTAACTGGTCTGATAATCACGAGTGTTTGGGCATAAGATAAAATAACTAAAATCGCCAACATGAATCATCTGTGATGCCTTATTTACTAAATCAACAATGCGTCTGGATTTAATTAACATTTTGACAGCAGTCAGTCTAAGATGATTGACATACAATCTGTAGGGAAAACTCAGATTTGTGATCTGACCAACGAAAGGGCTGATATTTGGACAATTAAAGTTTCTCAGGTCTGAGCTGGGTTTTATCTGGATAGGTGAATTGACAAGTGTAAATGTGTCCACCTATCGTCACCAGAGATAACACCTGATCGACAAACACAAACAGATCTCAGATATGTGTCTGACAGTGTGAGTCAGCTCATCACGTAGAGTCGTGACAGTCCAGTAACCTGTGTTCACATAATATAACAGTTCACATCACAGGACAGTCAGGACTTTAAACTACCTCATGTTTCATCAGTTTTATTGTCCAATTGAAAAGAACCTTTTTGTACTCCATTTTCTCAATAAAGGCCTTTTACACATCATGCCGAGGTAGCTCAGTTGTGAAGGTTAAAGGCGGTTTATTAGGGAGAGGTATGGTCATGGATGGAGGGATTATCTTCAGACTGGTTTTTAATTTTCACAGAATACCTATCTGGTGAAAATTGAATACCTAGCTTTCAAGTGAAATATCAACTTTGAACTCCAAAAACATCATCAGGTCGATCATGTTTGACGAGTTGGTTCGAATAGTTATTTTGTTTGACAGACGAGAAACAGGAAATTAAACCTGTTCAACTTTAATACCTGACGACAGAAACAATGAAAGGTCTGTTTTGTTATTCTGTTTTTGAAAGTCAAAAAAACACACAGACAGATGAGTAAAGGATCAGACAGATGTACAGTTAGGTACATAAGTATTTGGACAGTGACACAATTTTTGTAATTTTGCCTCTCTGCACTACCACAACGGATTTGAAATGAAGTCATCAAGATGTGATTGAAGTGTAGACTTTCAGCTTTAATTCAATAGGTTTAAGAAGAATATCACATTAACCATTTAGGTTAATGTGATATTTAAAGCTGAATTAAAGCTTAAAGTCTACACTTCAATCACATTTTGATGGCTTCGTTTCAAATCCTTTGTGGTGGTATGCAGAGGCAAAATTACTAAAATTGCATCACTGTCCAAATACTTATGTACCTAACTGTATACAAAGAGTCAGTACCTTGATCTTGATGTCAGTTTTGTATCTGTTCCCATTGTTCAGAGTAACTGGAGTGCTGTACACTGGTTTCTCCATGAGAGGCAGCGAAACCTCTCTAAGGATGTCTCCACTGAAGTCTCCCATTTGATACCTGAACACAGGAAACATCAACACAAAATCAGGACTGATTCAACTAATAACATCCATCATTTAAAACCTTCAGAGCCAATCATGGACAGTTTCAAGGTCTGTTGCAATACACTACTTGAGGTCTGAGGTTGCACTTACGTACACATTAATGCACCGCAGGTAGTAGACAGGGGCGTCTAGTGTCTATAAAATACTAACACAGAGAACCCTTTACCTGCACATGATGCAAACTTCCTAACATCTCTTTGAAGCTGTGTTCAGAACTAAATGTCTCCCACAATGCACCACGGTCTACTAGATACAAAGAAGCAGAAGTTTATAACATGTTTGAATCAGTGTGAATATTATTTATTTCCAAACAGTACATAACAATCTGTTCTTCTTAATGACAATGATTAACGTTGCATATCTGACACTGTCAACACCAATGTTAAACATGTCCTTTTATGAAACACTTTGAGAAATATTCCATACTTAAACATTTTATCAGGCAGAAACCATGAAAATAAAATCATGTTCTGTCTCTTCTGTGTACAGGAGACAGACATGCCTGTAGATTACTCAATTTAAAGGATAATTCTGGTTTATTTCAACTTTGTGTATTTACATAAATATCACTATCTTGTCTTTATGGGAAGTGCTAACTTTGCAATCGAAACCTGCATTGTTGAGATTTGGGGAAAGAAGGATCCGTGCAAAACAGCATATCTTGGGTCAACCAGCATGAGCATTCTACAGCTTTTTTTTTTTAAGTTACTTTTTTTTTCGTCAGTGAAATCATACTCATTTCAGGCACACAGAAGTCTTAACTTCGCCCCTACCCCAGTCTAAATAGGACGAAAAGCATTCATGTTTTCTTCCAGGTGATTTTGAAGTTCTCCATGCATTCTAAACACAAGGTATATATATATTGTGTGTTAGCAGGTTATCTAATATTACTGTCATGTCTTTCTTTTGGCAAGAAATGTATTTTAATTGGCGAAGGCTTTTTCCTAGAACGGCTTTAGAGAGTCAGAAGAGGTATTATAAAGAGCAACAAAGTCCACATATCAAGCAGGTCGTGGTGGATGAATGGGTCAAATACAGGACTTTCACCCAGGAGACTGGAGTTCATGCCCTGTTTTATGGTTTGACTTAGTAACTTATTATTTCAGTTTTTTTTTTTTTTATTTTACATGTGACAAAAGCCAAAAAAAGTTATTAAATAAAAATAAAGAAAAAACTGAAAATGAACAAACTGACGTGTGCAGATAAATTATGCAGGGTGATTGGGTCAGCCCGCAAGTTGCCCTGAATGTAGACCCATTCATTTCTGTGTTTATTTTCAATCAGACTCAAAAGACAAGCGTTTGAAATTATTAATGTAAAAACCTGGTCCATTTGGAAAGCTGGAGGAAAGTCATGCTGGTTGCCCAAATAGAGGTTGTTTTGCATGATTCCTTGTTTCCCCGAATCTCAACAATGGATGTGGGGAGTACAAAGTTAGCATTACCCATTTCCCATATTTATGGGAAATACACCAAGTTGAAATAAACCAGAATTATCCTTTAATATCTTTATGAATTGTATTTAATCAGTTTACTGTCATGTGATACTACTGATAATACTGTATGGTTGTAATTTGTCTGAGCTGGATTGTGTCATTTCCAGTTTTTGATCTAAATTTTTCACAGTTTTCAATCAATTTTATTGCTTTATGACTGGCTTCTGTAAAGCTCTTTGTAATCACTAATTTTGATTAGGTGCTATATAAATAAACTTTTTTATTATTCTTACTATATTATAAAATGGCTTGATTGTCTTTCCAATGTAGCGTCGTTTTTCCCAGGGTGGTGACTGATTGTTGGAGCAGTTGATACCAGCTCAGAACAGTCAGTGTGGTTCTCTTGTCAGCAGGTGAAAAGACATCTCACCATTAAAAATTGACTACACTTATTTAGAACATTTAACCTTTATGACATAATTAAAACATGAAACATGTCCTACAGGATGTGATGGAGAGAGTTCTTTGTTAAAAAGTAGAATCCTTTACATACATTAGAGTGTTAGTGTTTTCATGTGAGATGCCACTGCAGTGATGGAAACTTATTTAGGCTACTTCATTTCATTTACATTTTTCATCCAGAGATGTACTGAATGTGTAGAGTTTATCAACATTTCTAAATCTCCTCCCTTGTCCTCCCCCATCCTCACCTCTTCTCCACAACCTCCAGGGTGAGGTGCAACAGCTCCCTCTTGGACTTTTCTCTCCTCTTGATCATCTCCAGGATGGTGACAGTCCGACTGAACTCTCTCCTCAGTCTCAGCATCTTCTCATACGACGCCTCGTCATTCTTACGGTTCTGAGGAAGTCAGAGACAAAAACATCATCTATTCGTGAACTCTTGCAGTCTGTGTTTTTTTTTGTTAAACTGAAGATAAAAGTGCCAACTGACCTTCCTGGTCTGCATCTTCTCAGTCCTCCGTCTGAAGGCCACGTAGGCATCATTGTTGGTGGATCCATCTCTCTTCTCCTGTTTGATGTAAGGAATCAGTGACGGACCCCGGCAGTTCTTCCTCTTCCTCACCCAGTAATCATATACCGACTTCAGCAGGTAGTCATCCTCATTCAGCAGCAGCTTCGCCTCTGATGGAGAGATCAGCTGAAACCAGAACCAAAATCAGAACACACCAAGAGTATTTTTTAAACCTCTCTGACATTCTGTCCATCACCAGCTAGTGACTTCAGAGTTGCAAGAATTAGTCAATCAGCAACTATTCCGATGATCGAGTAATCGTTCCAGTCATTTTTCCAAACAAAATAAACAAAGTATTTTCTGGTTTCAGCTTCTCCGATGTAAGAATTTTCTTTATTTATTTATTTATTTATGATAGCAAATTAAATTGCTTTGTTTTTTTCACTGTTTTGTAACATTTGACAGACTAATTGATAAACTGATAAAATAATCAGCTATAATGAAACACAGCCAGACAACACATGAAAGATGAACTACCACAAACAACATTAACACTAACACACAAACTAACATGTTTGAATAACACATCAGTAGAGCTGACACTCAATCTAAAAACAATATATTAATACATTCATCAATAATCATAGACCAGGAAGTTACAAAGGCAATAAATAGGAAACCTTTGTGTTCAGAGTTACCTGGTGTGTGTGTGTGTTACCTGGTGTGTGCGTGTGTGTGCGAGTGACCTGGTGTGTGTGTGTGTGTGTGTGACCTGGTGTGTGTGACCTGGTGTGTGTGTGTGACCTGGTGTGTGTGTGTGTGTGTGAGTGACCTGGTGTGTGTGTGTGTGCGCGTGTGTTACCTGGTGTGTGTGTGTGACCTGGTGTGTGTGTGAGTGTGTGACCTGGTGTGTGTGTGAGTGACCTGGTGTGTGTGTGTGTGTGACCTGGTGTGTGTGTGTTACCTGGTGTGTGTGTGTGTGTGTGTGTGTGTTACCTGGTGTGTGTGTGTGTGTGTGTGTGTGTGTGTTACCTGGTGTGTGTGTGTGTGTGTGTGTGTGTGTGTGTTACCTGGTGTGTGTGTGTGTGTGTGTGTGTGTGTGTTACCTGGTGTGTGTGTGTGTGTGTGTGTGTGTGTTACCTGGTGTGTGTGTGTGTGTGTGTGTGTGTGTTACCTGGTGTGTGTGTGTGTGTGTGGTGTGTGTGTGTGTGTTACCTGGTGTGTGTGTGTGTGTGTGTGTGTGTGTGTGTTACCTGGTGTGTGTGTGTGTGTGTGTGTGTGTGTGTTACCTGGTGTGTGTGTGTGTGTGTGTGTGTGTGTGTGTGTTACCTGGTGTGTGTGTGTGTGTGTGTGTGTGTGTGTTGTGTGTGTGTGTGTGTGTGTGTGTGTGTGTGTGTGTGTTACCTGGTGTGTGTGTGTGTGTGTGTGTGTGTGTTACCTGGTGTGTGTGTGTGTGTGTGTGTGTGTGTTACCTGGTGTGTGTGTGTGTGTGTGTGTGTTACCTGGTGTGTGTGTGTGTGTGTGTGTGTGTGTGTGTGTGTGTGTGTGTGTGTGTGTGTGTGTTACCTGGTGTGTGTGTGTGTGTGTGTGTGTGTGTGTGTTACCTGGTGTGTGTGTGTGTGTGTGTGTGTGTGTTACCTGGTGTGTGTGTGTGTGTGTGTGTGTTACCTGGTGTGTGTGTGTGTGTGTGTGTGTGTTACCTGGTGTGTGTGTGTGTGTGTGTGTGTGTTACCTGGTGTGTGTGTGTGTGTGTGTGTGTGTGTGTGTTACCTGGTGTGTGTGTGTGTGTGTGTGTGTGTGTGTGTGTGTGTGTGTGTGTGTGTGTTACCTGGTGTGTGTGTGTGTGTGTGTGTGTGTGTGTGTTACCTGGTGTGTGTGTGTGTGTGTGTGTGTGTGTTACCTGGTGTGTGTGTGTGTGTGTTACCTGGTGTGTGTGTGTGTGTGTGTGTTACCTGGTGTGTGTGTGTGTGTTACCTGGTGTGTGTGTGTGTGTGTGTGTGTGTGTTACCTGGTGTGTGTGTGTGTGTGTGTGTTACCTGGTGTGTGTGTGTGTGTGTGTGTGTGTGTTACCTGGTGTGTGTGTGTGTGTGTGTGTGTGTGTTACCGTGTGTGTGTGTGTGTGTGTGTTACCGTGTGTGTGTGTGTGTGTGTGTGTTACCTGGTGTGTGTGTTACCTGGTGTGTGTGTGTGTGTTACCTGTGTGTGTGTGTGTTACCTGTGTGTGTGTGTGTGTGTTACCTGGTGTGTGTGTGTGTGTGTGTTACCTGGTGTGTGTGTGTGTGTGTGTGTTACCTGGTGTGTGTGTGTGTGTGTGTTACCTGGTGTGTGTGTGTGTGTGTGTTACCTGGTGTGTGTGTGTGTGTGTGTGTGTGTGTGTGTGTGTGTGTGTGTGTGTTACCTGGTGTGTGTGTGTGTGTGTGTTACCTGGTGTGTGTGTGTGTGTGTGTGTGTGTGTGTGTGTGTGTGTGTGTGTGTGTTACCTGGTGTGTGTGTGTGTGTGTGTGTGTTCAGTGTTACCTGGTGTGTGCTGGCCTTCTCCAATCGGTCCACCATGATCTCAAACTGCAAAGGTCTGATCTCCATCTTTCTGTTCAGTCTGTTGAGCAGCGTCTCGTCCTCTGAGTCCATGTCGTAGTCCGGGTGTTCCAGGTCTAGACCCAGAGCTGCATGATAACAGAGAGTACATGGATTACATATTGATTTTAGTACACACAATAGATACATACTGATGTTAGTACACACAGTACGGACATACTGATGTTAGTAGTAACAGTACATAGTACTGATATCAGTGCACCGATCTGAGAAACACAAGCTAACAGCTGTCTGCAGATCTAAGGCTGATGTTTCATTAACACAAACAGTGCAGATGAATTAGTCAGAGGACTGTCAGTTTCTGTGCTGTCTGTACTCACGGTGATCTTTACAGTGGATGTCTGTACTTACGTGAAACATTTACTGACAGTCCATGTGTAGCTGTATGGGACAGCTTTTATGTTTCTAAAATATACAGAATGTAAGTGTCACAGGATTTTTTATTATTCTGCTCAAATGTTTTGCACATGTAGATGTAAAAAGACTAGGTCAAAACCTAGTATGTTGCTGGACCATCCTTTATCTGTTTGCTTCTCTCGTACTCCATGTGCTCACATATACAGTATTTTAATAAAGCAAAATTAAAATCCTAATTTTAACCGAGACGATGCCTGACAAAATCACCACACATAAATTAAAGACAACGGCTGTGCTGTGATTTTGGCTAAATTTACTTGTAAAATGATCACTCAGAGGGAAATTAGAAGCACATTCACATCTTTGCAACTGCCGTGCGGTCAGCTGACTGAGACGGATAGAGAGATGTGCCTGCGGAGGGAAATTCCAACCGCAATACTGGCGACTATCTTCGATAGAAAGTACCTAATGGTTGTGCAAAAAGTAGCCAGATTTTTCACTAGGTGCTTTTGTGAAGACAACTCGCTAACGGGGTCTGAAAAGTCGGTAAATCTAATTACAAAAGCACTAAGTTGGCAACACTGCCGGTATACGACCCCCTGATGAGGCAACAGAGACTGTTCACACCAATTCATTTTGAAAGTGCAACAGACAATGGGGAAACTCGAACATTCGGCCCGCCGACCAATGGTGTAACGTCAGCACCCAGTCACGTCGCATTCGACTTAACAATGGTGTAACTCTATCTATCTATCACTCACTCACTCACTCACTAACTAACACTCACTCACTTACGTTTAAAAGGGCTTGCCCCACTGTTACAGTCCAGCCAAAAATACAAATGTGTCATGTTTTAGTTGTTTTGCATTTGCAGAGTAAAATAAATCCTGGTCCACTGTTTTATAGCCAGGAAATGGGTTTACATTCTAGCCGATAATATGACTTGACAAATTATCGGCTAAACTTTTATAATCAAGGAATCACCAGTGTTGTTCACTTGTTGAATATAGCAAAAAAATTTAAGCTCACAGGATAAATTCTGAGAAGCGTTTTAACACTAGTATTTATGTTCTGTAACTGAATCATCAAGAATTCTGGATTTTGTGAATCAAAATATAACTGTACACACTGCTGATTCTGATCCACATTTCTTATGAACACATTAGATTAGTGACAGTTTAAAATGTTTCCTTTTCACATCAGTGAACAAAGGATAACAAAAGCAGACACTTTAAACATGGAAGACATAATGTCAGCACACTGTGATAATACTGGTACTGAAAAAATGGTGAGGCCAAAAAGAAAATGGGGTCATGAAAATAAACTCCCCCACCATGAAACATTTTGGATCTATTTTCTTAATATTTTGTCTTCCAGTGGTCTTAATGAGGTGTTTCATATTAATCTCTGGCAAGTTATATAAAAAACTGGCAATTCAGAGTCGACTGGTAGAATTCCGTTTCAGGGAGAATCCAGTTACAGCGGGTGTAGTCCAGAATACCATTGGTATTTGTACACACAGTATAGTCAGATGCAGTGAATATGCAGTACAGACTTAGTCAGACACTGTACAGACATAGTACGGGTGTAGGTCAGTACTAAGTAATACTTACGCTGTATGTGGATGAGCTGTTTGGGAACTTTGACCTCTCCTTTGTACAGCCGGTCGTAGTAGGTGGTGTTACTCTCTGCTTCGGGTACAGGGATCACCATGTTCTCCTTCTTCTCCCTGAACACTTGCTGGGCTGAGATTGCCCTCTGCAGGTGGTGCTCCTGAAACACAACCAGAAACACACATCAACACTATCTGTACAGAACCATGTCCTGTTCAATCTGGTCCGCAGGGGTGGAACTTAATGATCACAACAAAGAAGAGAAGCGCAGTCAGTCCTCTCACAGGCTGCAGCTCTGTTTAAAACGTTGTCTGAATGAATGATAATCACTCTCTTCAAACTCTCACAGTGAATCCACTGATCAATTTTATCACCAGTTTCATAATTTACATCAGCAAGACGAATTAGGTTAACCCTTAGATTTACTTGCATTTCTGTATAAATTTGTCTTAAATTACGGTCGGGTCTTTATCTAAGTTACAATAATGAACAACCACAATCTGTTTTAAATAACAACACACAAATCTGTGTATTGTTCTTTTCCATTTTTAAAACATCATTCAAGAATTCACAATGTAAGTTGGAAAAAGTATGTGAACCTCTCGGATAACGACATACACAAAAGCTAATTGGAGTCAGGAGTTAGCAAACCTGGAGTCCAGTCAATGAAACCAGACTGGAGGTGTGGGTTAGAGCTACTTTACACTCAAACATTTTGAGTTGAGCTGTTCATAAGAAGCATCTGCTGATGTGAACCATGCACTGCAAAAACGATCTCTTTTAGGATCTCTTTTAATTTAGGATGAAGAATTTTGATTTTCATAAAGCTGAAGGATTACAGAGTCATCTTAAAGAGTTTAGATATTCATCAGTCCACAGTCAAATTTTTGATAAATGGAGATGATTAAGTTCTGTGGCTACTCTCCCAAGAAGCGCCCAGCTAAGACGACTCCAAAGGCACAAAGCAGAATGATCAGTGAGGTAAATAAAAAGCCCAAAGCAACAGCTAAGGTATTAAAGGAATCATTGAGAGCTGCTTAACATTTCTGTTCATGAGTTTAACATACGCAAATCATGGTGCATGGAGTCCATGGCAGGACACCACAGAGGAAGTTGCTGCTCTCCAAAAAAACATCACCGAACTCCAGAGCAAACAGCAATGCATACCAACATGCAAACATCCTCCCAGAATGGTAGTACAGTAGCGGGAGAGTCATGATTTGGGGCTTTGCGGCCTCTGGGCCTGGCCAGCTCAACATCATCGAGGGGGAAATGAATTCCCAAAGTTATCAAGGTATCTGACAGGATAATGTCAGGGTGGCTGTCACCAGCTGAAGATCAGTAAAAACTGGGTGATGCAGCAGGACAATGGCCTTAAACACTGAAGTAATTCTACTACAGCATGACTTCAAACAAAGAAAATCCACCTTCTGGAGTGGGCCAGTCAGAGCCCAGACCTTAACCCAACAGAGATGCTGTGAAATAAGCTTAGAGAGCCGTACATACCAAACATCCTGAGAATATGTCTGAGCTGAAGCAGCTCTGTAGAAGAATGGTCCAACATTCCTCCTGAACGTTGTGTAGGTCTGATCCACAGCTACTGGAGAGTTTTTTTTAGGTTAGTGTTGCCAAAGGAGGTTTAACCAATTATTGATTCAGGGATTGACTTGCTTTTTCCACCAGCATTGTGAATGTTTAATGTGTGTGTTGAATAAAGACATGTAAAATTATAACTGTCTTATTAGCTTAAGCACATTGTGTTTGACTATACTTTGGACTTAGATGATCTTGTAAAATTTTATGACCAATTAATGCAGAAAACCAGGTAATTCAAAGGGTTCACTGACATTTTCTTGCCACCGTATTAGAGAATTCTACTGCTGTTTTATAACATCTGACAGTGACCTGTTAAATTTTATCATCAGTCTTAATTATATTTTCCGAAGCAGATACACTAAACATAACCAGGACAGAATCTGTGAACCTGTTCAGACTGGGAATCTGGAAGATTTCTGGATTTATCTGTCTGTCGCTGTAATTTAGCTGACAGATATATGTCAGCTGATTCGCTGCTGAAGAACAGCACTGTCCTGGAAAATAGTTTCAAAGCACCGCAGTTCTTAAAGTGAATATCAAAAGTTCCCAGAAACTTAATGATCCGTGTTTTACAAGCTATACCTGGTTTGTCCGGTAGACTATGAGAAAGAAAAGCCTAATTTACAGTCAAGACCAGAAGTATTGGCACAGTTAAAAGTGTTTTGTTCCTTAGAACATTCAATTTGAAATAAAATAATGGATACTACATTTAAGTGCCAAGTCTCAGCTTTAATTTTGAGACGGTTTACATCAATATAGAAAGAGCTATGCAGGATATATAGCTCTGGAAACACAGTGCCCAAATTTTAGGGGTTCAAAAGTAATTGGACAGCAGTGTGTCGTTTCAATGTTAGTTCATGCACAAAGAAAGCTCACACGTGGCTCAGAGTTGACAGAGCCGCCATTTAGATTGAGGAGTTGTCTGTCAATATGAGGAGTTAAGACCATGCAAGTGAAGAAGATAATGACGCTCAAAAAAAGAAACAAAAAAACAAAAAAAAACAAAAACAATATCTATCAGAGGTTTCAAAAGTAGTTTGTTTGCCAAAATACACAGTTGTGTACATTCTTAAAAAAAAAAAAAAAAAAAAAAAAAAAAACTAGAAAATGGCAAACGAACTGGTAGACCAAGGAACACAAGTCTTGTGGATGAGCAGAAAATTCTTTGCATGGTGAAGAAAAACCCCTTTCTGATTGCACATCAAGTCAAGAATGTTCTCCAGGATGTTGGCATACATGTAGTTGTCAACGATCAAGAGAAGACTTTAAGACCAGAACCTCAGAGGATTAACCACAAGATGCAAAGCCCTGGTAAACCTCAAAAACAGAAAGGCAAGGCTGCAGTTCACAAAAAAAAAAAAAAAAAAAAAAAAAAAAAAAACACACAAGAAAAAACCAGTAGAGTTCTGGAACAGAGTTCTATGGACTGATGAGACAAAAATCAACCTCTATCAAAATTATGGAAAGAGGTAATTGCAGAGAAACAAGGAACAGGCCATGACCTAAAGCCACTGCCTCATCTGTCAAACATTTTGGTGGTTCTGTTATGGTTTGGGCTTGTATGGCAGCCAACTAAACTGGCACAATGGCATTAATTGATGATTTCACTGCTGATGGGAGCAATGGGATGAATGCAGAGTAACACAGGAGCATTTTGTGAGCTCAGATTCAGCCAAATGCATCAAAACTCACGACATTTCATCATTCAGCAGGACAACGCTCCCAAACATACAGTCCTGGGTGAAGTTATTGGCACCCCTGAATTTTAAGTACAGAATTTATAATACATTCATAAATAAATGCGAATTAACCAATTTTTTATAATCAAAATATTTTAATAAAATGTCCAAGGTTACTGAACAACAACAACAAAAAAAGAACTTTCAGATAGTGAAATAAAAAAATACAGACATAAAATGTATGCTCAACACAATTATTGGCACCCTTTTGATAAATTTAAATTAGTTCCTCAAAAACAAACAATCAAATAAGACTCACCTGATCTTAGCTTTCAGTAGTCACATGACCTGAATTAACCAAAGAATTGTGGTTTTACTACATAAAAAGGAGATAATTTTTTCCACTTTCTTTTTCACAATGAGGAAGACAAGAGAGCTGTCAGAGCATCAGAAATGCTATTATCAAAAAACAAACATTCCAAAGGCTACAAGGCAATCGCTAAAGATCTTCAAGTCCCTGTTTCAACAGCTCGTAATATTATCATGAAGCTTCACAGTCATAAAACTGTTAAGACGCTTCCAGGACATGGTGCTACGAAGAAGCTCAATGAGAGAAGTGTGCGAAGGTTGATGAAGAGCTTTAGGCTGACCTGGATCAATCTGGAGTGGTGGTTTCAGCCCGTACCATACGCCGCACACTAAACCAAGTAGGGCCCCACAGGCAAAGGCCAAGGATATCAACATATTTGAAAGAAAGGCACAAAAAGGCAAGACTAATGTTACAAAAACTTTCACAGATAAGCCACAGTCTTTTTAGAATAATGTTCTATGGACAGTTGAAACCAAAGCAGAGTTCTTTGGGAACGCAATGCTTTCAGTTTGTTTATAGGCGATAAAATGAAACCCATAAGGAAAAGAACACCCCACCTACAGTAAAACATGGTGGAGGTTCTATCATGCTGTGGGGCTGCTTTGCTGCCTCTGGTACTGGAGGCATTTAATGTACCAAAGGAATGATGAAATCAGAAGATAACCATGGCATTTTAGAGCGAAATGTGTTACACGATGTTAGAAAACTAGGTTTGAGGCGAAGGTCTTGGGTCTTTCAGAAGCACAACGACCCAAAGCACACATCCAGCAGCACAAAAGAATGATTGAAAAAGAAAAGGTGGACTATTTTAAACTGGCCAGCAATGAGTCTTGACCTAAATCCCATTGAAAACCTTTGGAAAGAGCTGAAATCTGCCATCAGGACTCCTGCAGAGCTAAAAGAACTTGAACACATAGCAATGGAAGAGTGGCAGAAACTACCAGCAGACAGGTGCAAGAAGCTTCTAGATGGCTACAAGAAATGTTTAGAGGCTGTCATTACATTATTTTCTTATGTCAGTTACTCCAGGCACTATGTGTTTAAAGGACTTTATCTCACACACAGCTCTTTCTAAATTGATGTTAACCTATTCAAATTAAAGCTGAGACTGGGCTCTTTATTTTAGTGTCCATTATTTTATTACAACTTGAATGTGCTGAAGCTCAGCACAAACCAAAAGAAAATTTGTAACCGTCCAAATATTTCCAGTCTTTACTGACCTTAAATTTAGTAAGTATTGTGGGTTTTTGACATGGTTGACTCTGCAAAGTGACAGTCACAGTTTTTGCGATTGTAAAGACTAAATAAGTAATCTTAAAATAACTGGCAGATTAAATAATAATGAAAATAATTGTTAGTTGCAGCCCTAATGCAATAATGTGGATTCAATATGTTGATGTGTGCTACGGGCTCTTTTTAGGATTTGTGTTATATTATTTGGTCTCTGTTACAGTACATGTGGACATGTCATTCTTGTCTTTAAATACAGCCTGCTTTTTGTTCAGATAGATGTTTATCTAAATACGACCTCGTAAATCAGAATGTTGCATTGTCAGACATTTAAGTTTGTGGACTAACTCTCATTTCCTTTATATTAGGGTTGAAACAATATGTAAATATGCAATCACTCTGATAATCTTTCACAGCTAAGAGGTCCAGTTTCTTTGGTAGAAATCTCAATGTAAACTGGTTAATGAAGTCCATCTGTGGATTACCACCAGAATTATAACTCTGTTTCTGAACACAGATGACACTGCAGTTGATCAGTCTTTTTTAATCACTGCGTGCCCCACAGGCTGAATGGCAGCAGAAAGGTGGATATCAAAACTCAAGAATTTAAACAGAAACTGTGAGACTAAATATTATGATGTTTGGATGCAATTTGGATAAACTGCATCTTTACCCAGACCCAAAATCCCCTCTGAAATTTGTGAAATTTATCTGTGACACAGTATTATCACAGTACCAGTCTGCAGGCGCTGACATGCACAGGACAGGTCTGTACTGTCCGTGGTGTCACGGCAGAGTAATCGGACTCATGTTGCCGTTACTACCGGCAGCAGACCGAAGCTAATGTAACAATGATTAGCTAGCAGAGAGCAGGGACACAACACGCTCTGCGTCGCCCGTTGCCATGAAAACTACGTAAAAACTTTAACGCCTTAGCCACAGAAATGGCCCATGCCTGATTGGCGCTACGCTAATATCGTAAACTGCACGTATTGTCAACGTAACCAGCGTATATTCGTGTGTGGCCCGCTTTTCGTACAGGGCGTACGGACAGAACTGTACGTAAACACATCGTGAATCCCCCCGTGGCACTGATCTAACGCTAACAGCCACACATTTTAAAATAAAACATGTCCATACCAGCTCTTCTTCTTTCTCCATACCGGTGGGCATCTGCGGGACGGCCCGGTTAATGGACACGCAGTCGGTCAGGTCCGGCAGGTCCCTGTTGCGGTAAACCGGGAGCGGTTTGGCGGCGTCTAGCGCTCGCGCCCGGAACGAGAGTTTACTCATTGTTTGCGCCAAATCAGCGACAATCCGAAGGAACTGCGAATCCCGCCACAAACCCGCACCAATACCGACGTGAATCCGCTCCGGCCGCGACTGTGTCTGCCGCAGTAGAGCTCATCTGTGTCCGCTATTCCGGTAACCGGCAGGAGGACTCATCAGCATGTGGATTTAACGGGACGTAGGGGCCATTTCTCCGGGCTGCTCCGCTCCCTGCGCCGCGGAAAACATGGCGGACATGTCCACAGCAGCGGCTTAGCAATCCCATCAGCCACCGCGGCACTCGTCGAAAAAACACACGCGAGATATGAAGGTGCGCGCGCAGCTCCTGGAGGCAACTTTTTATCAGAAAAAAAGAATCTAATAAAGTTTTTAAAAAGTTCTAGAACTCAGACCGAACTGTGATGGAACTGTTATGTAAACTCTGACAGAACACTAACAGAACCCTGCAGAACTCCGACACATCTGTAACACAGCCCTGCCGAACTGTGGCAGACTGCTGACAGAACTGTGACAGAAACCTGACAGGACCCTGCAGAACTCTGACAGAACTATAACAGAACTGTGACAGAATCCTGACAGATCCCTACAGAACTCCGACAGGACTGTAGCAGAACTCTGACAGAACTGGTTCTGGTTCAACTTTCAGAATACATCAGATCCGACGTCAGTCTGCGCTGCATCCTCAGCACCTCACCCATAACTTCGTTACGTGTTTCATCAGCTGAATATAATCAGGAAATAAAGGAACTACTGTGGGAATAAGCAGATAGATAAACGAATGAGTAGGGAAATGAATTCATATGTACACTAAGTTTGGATAAAGTGGGTCACTTTTTGGCAAATTTGCTCAGGCTCTAACAAATATTCACTCACCTGTGAAATGTTAGGACACTGATCTACATACAATGTATTCACCCTTTTTAAACAACTCACTTTGGTTCCTATTATTAAAATATCAATGATAAAGAACAGTGGAGTTTTATTTAATGACATCATAATCAATTACACCACAATCAACTGATCGTCAATATACTTTTTGAACACAAAAATAATCAAGATAAAGTTTAAATGTCTTTTGCTGAAACACCCTATGAATAAAGAAGATGTGTGAAATAAATGAATACAGAAGTGAATATATACTTAAATCAATAAGTAAATAAAACTAGAATATTCTTCATTTGTTTGATTGCCATTCATCAGTTTATTTATTCCTTCTTGGCCAAATTTAGATGTATTTATTTTAAGAATATTAAATGAATCAGCTGAAAAGAAAACAAAATTGTTCTTCAGTTATACAATGATAAAGCGGTAAGGAAAAGAAGAAAACAATATTTGTCTTTTAAAACCTCAACTAGCAAATATTTTTATGATCAGTTATTCTGCAAATTAGTTTCTCAATTAATCGTTTTGTCTATAAAATTGGAGAAAATATTGAAAGATTAATCGGTTATCAGAGGAGTTGTTGTTTATATCTGTGTCAGTTAATTTGATTAATTGACTAACTGTTTCGGCTCTAATTACTGTATCTTCTAAGTTTCCACCTAAAGCCAACAAGCTTTAAATGACATTTATCCATTCAGTGAAGTCATGTTTGAAATGTGCCATTTAGTGAAAGGATTTTTAAAATATTAACATTGATGTTAGCGCAGGAGTAAAATAATTAAAACAATTTTTCAGGCTCATTAACCTATACAGTTCTTAGAAAATACCTGATGTGAAGTGAGCCTTCTGTAATAACCATTTAGAAACTGTTGCATGTTTTAGTGCTGTGTATAAAGCTCTGAATTCAGTTTAATGTACAGTGGCATGGAAAAAAAGGAAAGGAGCACCATGCAAAAGTTTGAACAACCCAAGAGATCTGAGCTCTCAGATAACTTCTTCCAAGGACCTTAATTAGCTTGTCTGGGCTGTGGCTTGATCACAGTCATCGTTAGGAAAGGCCAAGTGATGCAAATTTCAAAGCTTTATAAATACTCTGTATCCTCAAACCTTGTCCCAACAATCAGCAGCCATGGGCTCCTCTTAGCAGCTGCCTAGCACTCGGAAAATTAAAATAATTGATGCCCACAAATCAGGAGAAGGCCAGAAGATGATGGCAGGGCATTTTCAAGTGGCCGTTTCCTCAGTTTGTAATGTAATTAAGAAATGGCAGTTAACAGGAAAGGTGGAGGTCAAGTTGAGGTCTGGAAGACCCAGAAAACTTACAGAGAGAACTGGTCGTAGGATTGCTAGAAAGGTAAATCAAAACCCCTGTTTTACTGCCAAAGACCTTCAGGAAGATTTAGCAGACCCTGGAGTGGTGGTGCACTGTTCTAATGGGCAGCGAGAACTGCACAAATATGACCTTCATGGAATAGTCATCAGAAGAAAACTTTTTCTGTGTCCTCACCACAAAGTTCAGCATCAGAAGTTTGCAAATCCCAACACGCCTGATGCAATTTGGAAATAAATCCTTTGGACTGATGAAGTGAAGAATGGGAAGAATGGATTCAATTAAATACCAGCAAATCCTGGGAGCAATCATAACATTGTCTATAAATTGCTGAAGATGAAAAGATGATGGCTTCTATAACAGGACAATGATCCTAAACACACCTCAAAATCCTCAATGGACTGCATCAAGAGGGGCAAGCTGAAGGTTTTGCCATGGCCCTCACAGTCCCTCGACCTAAACATCATGGAAAACTTGCGGATAGACCTCAAAAGAGCAGTACATGCCAGATGGACCAAGAATCTCTCAGAACTAGAAGCCTTTCGCAGGAAAAAATGGGCGATAATCCCCCAAAAAGAACTGAAAGACTCTTAGCTGCTACAGAAACCATTTACAAGCCAAATGGGGTGTAACTAAGTACTGACCATGCAGGGTGCCCAAACTTTTGCTTCAGGCCTTTTTCCTTTTTTGTTATTTTGAAACTGTAAAAGATGGAAATAAAAAAGTCATCTTGCTGAAAATATTAAAGAAATGTTTCATCTTTAACTTTATGCCTTTTGGAAATCAGTTCATCTTCTGCTCACTTAACTATTAACAGTTGCAGACATTTTGACCGGGGGAGCCCAACTCTTTTCATTCCACTGCACATTTGTAAGTTTGTGGTCAAATGTGAAAATATGATTTTAAACTTTAATGCCTTTTTATCTCTTACCGGGCAGCTGTGGCTCCGGAGGTAGAGATACTGAACCCCAAATTGCCCCCAATGTATCATCGGTGTGTGAGTGTGTGTGTAGAAAGCGCCTTATGTATAGAAAAGGCCGCTGTATGAATGTGTGTGTGAATGGGTGAATGTGGCGGTAGCTTTGAGTAGTCAATAAGACTAGAAAAGCGCTTTATAAGTGCAGTCCATTTAAATCATTGTGAATCCTCTTATTGCTTAAAGGTTTTCTTACAGATTACTTGCCTTGCCTTTATATTTATTATTTACACGTGTAACAGGAACGAAACGCAGGAAACATTAATTGTTCCTTATTCTGTCCTCTGGGAGGCACTACAGAGCTCTGAACACCAACCAACACAACCAGACATAATAGAACAGTTTGTTTCTACATGCCATCACTCTGATCAGCAATTAACTCGGGCATGTATAGAACCCATTGTAAAATTCTGTAAGACTAACACATCTACTGAACCTACAAACCATATACTGTATATTACAGTTTAGATTTAAAACAATATGCAATAATCATGTACACACTGTATTTAAAGGATAATGGCTTTATATATATATATATATATATATATATATATATGTATATACTGGACACAATCAACTGATTATATAAAGAATCAGTAAAAGTAAAAGTCAGCAGTGAATCATCAAAGATATGTATGATGTCATTTACAAAAAGAGTAACATTAAAAAGATACACACAATATAAGCATTGCAATACATCAAACTGTATGAGTGAGTTGTGTAAGTATTTTTGTGAAAGAAATCCAGCAAAGCAACTCCTGCAGCCATGATGTGTGAAATGTATATACAGTATTTATTAATGTTGCTGCTTTACATTCACTATTTAGCTGTAAAGAAAGATTTATAGACCAAACAAACATAGCAGCTTTTACAGAAAACTGATTTGGGCTCTAATGACACTGACACTTTAAAGTGAGAATTAAATTAAAAGGAATTTTTTAATTTGTTAAAGGGGCAAACCAGACTACAGGTAAATGAAGCTGTTTCCTCTTCACATCAAGTTTCCACCCAAATGGAACTAAAATTTTAAATGAATTTCCAGTAAATGGACCTGAGTAAAATGTGAGTGAAGTCTTGTTTCCATCCACTCCTGCTGTGTGAATATGAGCTGACTGGTTGATGGAGATAAAGAGATGGTGGAGCTGATTCTCCAGTCGCTGCCATTAAACCACTGCAGAAGAAGAGGACAAAGCAAGATGAGGTCATTAAAAAAGCTGCAGTCAAAGCTCAGACGATGGAAAACCATGTGGAGAACTTGATGGAAATCAGACGTTTCTGTTGGTTTCATGTGTTGATGTGAGGAAGGTTCCAGTCTCCTCATGGCTCCACACAGATCTGATGGTTTCGTCTCTTCATGCTTCATGTACATCAGCATTTAGTAACTCAATCTGTTTCACTTTGCTCTTTATGCACACAACTAACGTTGTGCCTCAGAAAAGGGTGGAAAACTTTTAAAAATAGTGTATATTTATGTGTGAATTTAAAATATGCATAAAAAGAAGAAAGAGGTGGATCGAAACACACTTAGTAACTATACAGTGGAAATATATTGTGAAGCATTTTGTTACTACAATAGCTGTAACCTATTATCGTTATTGAGAAAACAGATTTACTCAGGAGGAGGGCGTAAAACAAATTTTTTTCCACTCATGTATTTCCCTACTTCTATCATTTATAATGGCTATTAATTTGATAATCCTGCTGCCTTCCTTATTTCGTTCTTGTTGTTGATTGTTGCTGAAAATCTGGGCCTTAATCCAGTTAACCACCACCACATAAGAACAGGTCTACGTTCACTGTTGTCGTACAACGCTTTTTATATTTTTTCGACAGCCTGATCATATTTCGCACATTTCAGTAATCCTTCCCGAGTCTCGTGGAATAGAACCTTGAGCAACCACCACAACATTTGGATAGTTTTTAGACCATTTTCTTCCATCAGTCAAATAGTCAACATCTCGGATGTGATGCATCAGCACTAAAAAGACAGGTTTCTTACTCTGTGACACTAAAAGAAGAGTGAAATATGAGGACAGAGATTAGTGATCAACTTCCTGTAAATTAAAAAAAATGCAGTTGGGAATGTTATCCTCTTTCATATACAAATATTACAGGATGGTACTTTAGTGAGAGTATGTCACAAAATGAGAATGTCACAAAAGACCTTCAGGAGCATAAAAAATGTTCAATTTGAGGTGGTATTCACTAAAATTGCACATGTAAATTAGATGCAGTTGAAGTGATTTGTTTGAAGTGTCACTAAATAAGACCTGGTCCAGTGTTGCTCAAGTGACATTTTGAACACTGGAAATTAAAACGCTTCACTTTTACTCACTAACTTAAGAATAAAGTCCCAGATAATATGCTGTTAAAGACACATATTGCACTTGTCTGGAAGGCAATGAAGTGGAAAAGAAAGGGTTTCTGCTGCTAAACTTTTTTTATAGTTACAAGATACTTTTGCACATTCTTACCACAAGAGGAAGATTACATTTAGGAAAGCTTAGTTAAATTGCCTGTAGTTGTTAGCGCAACAAAAACAAGAAAGAGTTACATATTCAGAGTGACAGTAGTTAGAGTTACATTACTCAGAGTTACAGTAGTTGGAGTTAAATTAATCAGAGTTACATTAGAGTACAGTAGTTAGAGTAACATTACTCAGAGTTACAGTAGTTAGAGTGACATTAGAGTACAGTAGTTAGAGTAACATTGCTCAGAGTTACAGTAGTTAGAGTGACATTAGTCAGAGTTATAGTAGTTGGAGTTACAGTAGTCAGAGAGAAGAGAGGGGGAGAAAGAGAGAGATAAGGAGGAAAAAGAATATATGACATTACAGGTTCGACATAGAGTTATAAAGTAATAATAATAATAAATGTAATAATAATAATTTTAGCAGCAGGTTTTGAGCAGGATCATGGGGAAGTAGGTGGCCCACAGTCACAGATCCAGACTCTACAGCTCCAGAGGCAGAAATACCTGCAGAAAGCGACAGGAGGAGAGCTGAGAAAGCACAAAATGACAGGAGAGAGAGAGAGAGAAAGATGAAAAGAGAGGACAGGAGGATGAAAAGACAGAGAGAGGCAGAAAGGGAGAAGAGAGAGAGAGGCACACAGCCTGGACGCTCATGTGCTTGCGAGATCAAACAAGAAGAGTTTGAGTGCTGCAGTGGTTTTCAGAAAGTTTACAGTAATCTTGGTGGTAAGACAACATGGACTATACTGTCTATACTGGGTTTAACTGATTCACTTGGGACTGATACCGACCTCGTGGTGGTAGAATGGTGACAGGTACAAAGCCTGAGATAATAAACAAATAAGGTGCTAACTGAAAATTAAGGCATAAAGATGAGTTTGGATTTAAAGCCTCAATGGAGTCAACCAGTCTGATGTAAGTAGAGAGGTTATTCCAGAGAAAGGGGGTTGACAGGAAAAGCCCCTACAGCCAACAGACTTCTTTTTAACTCTGGAGACAGACAGAAGCCCGTATTCTGAGAACGCAGAGCACGGGATGGAATACAAGGTTTAAGGGGATCGAACAGGTATGAAGAGGCAAGCCCGTTTAAAACTTTGTATGTCATTAGAAGCACCTTCAAGTCCGATATGACATGTACAGAGAGCCAATGAAGGGAAGCTAAAATTGATGGTATGCGGTCAAATTTTCTGGATTTAGGTAAAATTCTGCTGCATTCTGTACCATTTGAAGACTTTTAGTATGAGCATGTGGTAGGCCAGAAGACAAAACATTACAACAATTGAATCTCAATGAAACAAAGGCGTGAATTAGGATTTCAGCATCCGTCAGATTGGTCAACCTTTATGGGTACATACAATTCAATTCAATTCAATTCAATTCAATTCAGTTTTATTTATATAGCGCCAAATCATAACAGAGGTTTTCTCAGGGCACTTTTCATGTAGAGCACGTCTAGACCGGACTCTTTATAGTTATACAGCTATGTATCATAAGCAGAGCTGTGAAAATTAATTCCATGAATGCAAATAATTTGGCCAAGAGGTGAAATATAAAGAGAGAAAAGCAGAGGGCCAAGAACAGAGCCCCATATACTCCACATTTCATATCAGAGTATATTGATATAGTATTATTATAGGAGACACACTGTATTCTTTCAGATAAGTAGAACTTTAACTAGGTGGGGGTCAGGCCAGACAAAAAACTTGTCGTCCAATCAGTCTCCAATGATCTATGGTATCAAAAGCTGCACCAAAAGAGAAGCATAGAGGTGGAATCTGAATCCATAGAAACAGAAAATCATTTACCGCTTAAGTAAGTGCTGTTTCAGTGAAGTTACAGGCCCTGATGACTGACTGTAAAGATTCAAAAAGATCACTGTTAGGCAAGTGGCCCGAAAGCTGCTGAGACACAACTCTTTACAATACTTTATAAAAGAATGGGTTAATGAGTTACAGTAGTCAGACGGACGTAAAATTATTCAGCGTTACAGTAGTTGGTGCAATAGTAGTCAGAACTACATCATTCAGATTTTCATTAATCAGAGTTACAGTGGGTCAGAAGGATGTTACAGTAAAACGTGAACTCATCTGTAACCATGTTGGGAGCCATGCCTACATGTTCATGTAGTGATTTTGGCTATATATTTACGTCTGACTGTTGGTATTGGACAAAAATTGTGATCTGCAGATTCATCCAATCTAAACGTTAATCCTGCGCAGACTGAGCGATGTTCATAATAAGAACAAGTTAAAAACAAGTCTGTCCATGACCTGCCACATTTCTCATGGCTGCCACCACTTCTGATCCAACTCGAGATGTGATTGGACAGAAGAAAATTTATGATGTTGCATTCCTGCAGTTCTTTGGTGAGTTCCACCTCCACCTGTGTTGTCTTCACTTACTCCCGTACGATGTCATGAGCACCAGAGGTTTGACCTGAAATGTCTCAGTAGACCTTCACTATATTTGTATACTCTGACTGGGATGATGAAGATGAAGATTTTGTTGTTGAAAGTCTAAAAGAATACATAAAAAAATACATAACATGAACCTAGTAGAGAAATGAAATCCATGTGTTCTGTACATTCACCTGAAAATGACACTCACTTTGCTGACCTTCATCGTGTGGGATTTTTATCTCCAAAAGAGAAACAAAGTACAATTCACACTGGAAGACTGGAATTATACATCTCTGAAGATACAGTTAACGTCCCAAAAGACCTGTGCAAGAAGGTTGTTATGAGAAACCATAGTTTACAGAGCCAACATGCACACCTCTCAGATCTAAACATGCCCTGCAAACCAGCATGTTAAGCGAGCTGATTGGTTGATTCAACTCCTGTCAGGACGCAGGTTCAAAATGGAGATGAAAACAAACTGAGGTCTGAACCATATCGTATCTTATTTAAACAATAAATATTTCTCCCACTAATGAATATAACTCTTTGGACTCACACTGTGATTCTCCCTTAAAAAGAACCTGATGTCTTCAGATGCTTCAGGAGGCATTTTGGCCTCAGTGATAAAGTTGTATAATAAAATGAAATGACTGAGCGATGGTCTCAAATTAGCTAATGACACCTAACTCCTGAAATTTAAATATAATATCAACTGATGTCAGTGCTGCCCAGAAAAGACAAAAACACACAAGCCTGGAAGCTTTTATAAATCTTACCTGTAACACTATGTCGAGTTAAAATGGCAAGATAGTTTGAGATCGGTAAAAATACTGGTAGGAACCATTCAGCAACACCTTGACATGGGTGGGAACATGTCCCTGCTGTCCATACCCAAATCTATGCCCATGCTGTCAAGTGTGAATGCTAATCTCACACTCTTTATAGCTACAAAGTTGTAGTTACAGAGAGTGGAAAGTGAAAAACAGAAATACAGAAATACAACCACCTACTAGCTGCCTTACTGACTAGTCTTAAATTTTGTTGATACTTGTTAGTGTGTGGACTCAGTTATATGGTAATTTCTCAGACTGTAACTACTTTGTTGTAGTTGTGGACTGTAGTACGAAAAGGTTCTGATACACTTTTTTTCACAAACAATAAAATTGTCACAGAATCTCTAATTGAACCGTGTAAATAATGATATGAATATAATTCATGTGCTGGTATTTCTATTTCATGTATTGTTCTACAGATCTTCATGGTTAATTTAACCTCTGTTTACTACATTGGTCCCATACAGTGTGACACAGGTGTATGTGATGGTCTCCAGATGGGTTGTGGTGGGTCAGTCCCAGTCAGACAGATTTCAAAGTGTACGTACAGTATGTGACTACATTGCTGACACTGAGGTCCCACATGAAGCAGATGAATGAAAAATGGTTTCTGTACCTGATAAAAGAAACAGTGAAAAATTAAAAAGCTCTAAAACAATCAGCTTGTCATTTGAGGATCACTTCAATCTTAAAAGGAAAACCTTCAGACAGAAACATTGTACGCTCATTAATCACTGCATACAGACAGCCTGTAATCCTAACATACTAATATGTCTCTGTCAACGCAGCACATTTTACTAAATAATGTGAGGGGAGGAATCCTCATCTGTGTGTTTCTGCTGCCTGTACATCCTTTATCTGTTGCAGTTGGAGCAAAGCGGAGAGAAACACAAGAAGGAGGCTTTTCATATAAAGGTTCCTCCCTCTAACCTCCCTTTAACCATCAGCTGGTTTCAGTTTCATGAGCCTTGTGACTTGAAGAAAAATCCCTCACTTCTCACAAACCATCAGTGTGACTTTCACCATGTGTCTGTGTGTGTGTGTGTGTGTGTGTGTAATTTTAGGGAAGCAGGTGGATTTATTCTAAGTCAAATGGTTTTTCAAAGAGGGAGGAACCTTTATATAAAGACTTTTCACTTTTCTCCACTTTGCAGCTATGACAGAAAGAAGATGGAGGAGCTAAGCAGACTGAGTAAATCTGTTTTTATTCAGATTATTCAGCAAAGTGTGTTGTGGTGACTGATAGATTGAGACTTTATATGCTGGTTCACTAATGCTATTTACAATTGATTATTTGAAAATATGCTTTTAATATGTTTTAAGAATGAAGTGAGATTTTTTGTCTTGTTCGTCCAGATTGTTGTGGTTCCCCGTTGGTGGAACAAGCTATCAAATGTTATCAGACCAGGGGCGTCCCTCTCTGTCTTCTAGAATCTCTTGAGGACTCATCTCCTCCGAGAGCACCTCCTCTCCTAACACCTCTAAGACCCCAACATGCCTAACTAGAACTTACTGTGCCCTTACTGCACACTCCTTTACCTCATCGCCTTCCACTTTGTCTTTTGAACAGATCTAGCACCGAGTACTTACTTCAAGGTCTCCTACTGTACTGAATCGTTAGTGTTGTCTCTCGCTTGTAAGTCGTTTTGGATAAAAGCGTCTGCTAAATGAGTAAATGTGATATAATGTAATGTTTGAACATGGGTCAAAAAACAAATCATTAAGGTTTGGTGCAAATCGTGCTACCATCTCTTTAACAACAGAGTTACAGTAAATTCCATCTTTTCTGGATTCCTAAGTCTAACAAGTATTTATTCATACTGTACATGCCACACCTTTGTTTTTATATATCTTAAAGTCCTGGCAGTTTTCACAACAACAAAGCTGTGTTAAGTGACTACTAATGCAACCCCAAAACCTTCTGCTGCTGCTACTGCACAATTAAAAATTTCAACCAGTAAACAAACACAGGGGGGCTTTTATCATGAAGCAGCCACATGAGATGTGATGCAGTGTTGATTGCCACTGATTATTAAAAATGTGTCTATGAAACAAAACAGTTGTCATAGTCAGGTCAGAGGTGGAGACACATCAGTGTTTTTTTTTGAATTAATTCATTGCTGAAACTGTCAAAATCAGTTTGTATCAAACAAGGATAATCAGACCGATGACTGAGGGAAAGAATCATTATCTTCCATCAGCCACAACATTAAAACCAGTTACTGGTGTATTTAGTCTCAGAGTAAATGTTCGTTTACACACTGTTCGTTTAAACATCCGTTTTGATTAGGCCATCAGGGGCTCAAGTCTGTTTGTGTAAATTGAAAGTGAAAAATTCAGTTTGAATTTTTTTTCATTTCATGTTTGATATTATTAGTTTTGATTAAATAAATAGACATTAAAACATCTAATAAATACTCTGTTGTGTTAAAATGACACAGTTAAAAGCTACGGATCGTTACTTTGTGAGTCTATGTGTCATCCACAACTCTGAAAAATATTCTTTCAGAGTATTGCACACCGTGTTTACATGTTTCCCGAATCTTTTTAACACGTTTCCTAGACGTGTTTCTTGTAACACCTGTGCCCCTGCCGCTTTTAGTATTCACACAGAATGATGCACAGTGTTAATGAATTTCTCGTCAAACATTTGCTTATTTCTTCAATAATTCCACGATTTTCTCTTCAGCTTTGAATGAACCTTGGAGGACAATATCTTGGGGATAAGTTTACTGAGCCATGTGTGGTGACCATGGGTGTATTATAGGAACTGGATACTGGACTAAGAGATGATGTGTACTCACTTGAATGAAAACTGCTAAAGGTTTTCTAGCTTCCGTGTTGTGTGGCCAACTGCACGTGCTCAGTAGTGTTTCCCCTTCTTGCCCACAGATTTTACATTGTGATGACATCACAAAAATCGAGCTACATTTCTACAGATGTTTCTTTTACGATATAAGTCCACGGGGAAAGTTACTTTTGGGCCGCATTGGATTTTTTTGTTGCAGTACCGCAAGTGACCACTGGGGCAAATTGGCAGTGAGGCTGAGTGTTGGCACCGTGTCCAGCTCTTTATTCCACCTGCATAGTGGTGAGATTTTGCTGTGTGTCTGTGCTATTTAAGATAAGGACCCTAAACTTTCCTGACACTAAACAAATTTAGATGGAAGAACAAAATCCTGGAGCCAGAGCCATAAAACTGGTGTAGATGCAACTAAAACTGTGTGCACGCACAAAGACAGAAATACACAGTCACATTCCTTTAGTCAAATTTATAAAGCTGCATGTTCACATCAGTTATTGTGGAACTGGTCGCACATGAACAAGCCTCATTTCACCTCCCACAACTTGACAGAAATGGACGTAGAAACACCCTCAAATACCCATTTGCATATTAATACTTTTGTCCGCTCCGCCACTCATCAGACCTGTATGCGAGAAGAACAGGAAAGAAGAAGAAGTGCAATTTTACTGATTGTGTTGCATCAGCGAGGTTCTCCAGCTGCAGAGCAGCTGTCTTTCCATGTGACTGTTACATACATAACGCTCGTACCGCTTATCCCGTCAAATGTATCTGTAAACCATCATCAGCAGTGATATCTGAGTCATCACTAACACACATGAGAAGGACGATGAATGATTCGTTTGTAGAACTCATATTGAAACAGGAGGATAAATTGAAAATTATTGGCCAGGAAATAATGTCTCAAATGTAAATAAAAAGAGTGTTATGAATCACTCATAAACAGTTATTTAAATTTAAGCTTATAGATGAGCCTTTGATCAATTTTACAGATTGTTGTGTAGATTAAAATGATAGAAACACGAGCAGGGAAACTGGCAAAAAAACCTAAACAACCAATGTTCTACAATAAGATCACATCTATCACTTTATATTTAATCTGGTCTACAGTAAAATGACCACATTCTCACCATGCATTTTGTGTTTATACAGACCAGTTTGTGTATGGGAAAAGGTGTATACGTGGTTTTTGTATAAACACGACTGGGACCAACAAGCAGCAGAGGTTAAGCTTGGCATAACGAAGAGAGGCTGAATATACTTTAATATGAGTAGTAGGAATACAGAATCAGCAGGTGAAGGCAGATGAACTTTGTAAATGACCAGCAGCAGGCATCAGCTGCTCTCATTATAGCAGCTGATGCAAGAAAACAGTGAAAAGTACCCAAAGGTAAAGCCAATTAATTAAGTGAATTTATTTACAAAAAGAGGAACAAGGGCATATGAGATGGCGAGGCAGGCAAGGGTCAAAACCACAGGATGCAGTCCAAACAGGAAACATATCAATAAATGCACAGGCAGGAATGCAAAGTCTAATAAACACATAGAAGGCAAGGCAATGGAGGTTTATTTGTATAGCACATTTCAACAACAAGGCAACTCAAGTGCAGACTGGAGGCTAGCTGACTGGGAGACAGAGTGGTGGCTAATAGACTGGGACACTGGCTGGGAATCCAGGGTGTTTAAGAAGTACTTAATCCAATCCGGTAAAGCATTCATCAGCCGCGGCTTTGTTTCCCTGTGTGCCAACCACAGAACAGCCTTTTTATACTCCCTTCAAGGGGCCCTTTTCCACTCACCATAAATGCAAATGAGGGTATAAGACAAGTCAGAAAGGTCATCCTTAAATAAAACATCTGCTGGGTCCATGGCTGGCCAGAATGTACTGTCACAGCTGATGACAGAAACACATGGGAAAGGACCCAAATGCAAGATGCACAGCTTTGTAAATTAGTTCAGTGAATTTATTTACAAAAAGAGGTACAAGGGCGTAGGGGATGGTGAAGCAGGCAAGGGTCAAAACCCGATAATGCAGTTCAAACAGGCAAACAAATCCTGAAACACACAGGCAGGAAGCCAATGGCTTATAAACAAGCTCAAGGTCAAAATGCAGGGAGGCAGAAACATGGAACCAGGACTTGTAGTTTTTTGGTTTTATTTAGTTTTTTTTTTTCATTTATTTTTTTGTTTTGTCTTTCTGCATGTCTATATTTTATGTTGTACTGAACCTGTGTGTTTTTGTTTGTGTGTTAGTGGGTTTGGAATGGGTTTTTGAATGTTGGGACCGGTGTGTTATGTGACCTGATTTAATGACAGAATTAAACCAAACCCATGGGTCTAATATTTAATCTAAAATTAAATGGTTTTTTTTTAAACAGCTCTAAATAGAGTGATCTTCGGCATGTGTAGGACTACAAGCCCGGAAATGGCGAAATGAAACATCTCTGAATTCTTTTGTAGGGGGGGGCCGTCGGAGTTTGAAAGTCCAGCCTCATCAAATCTGTCAGCAGTGTCTTGCAGGGCAGAATGACTATACCTGCTTTAGCCAGTGCAATCCCCTCTGACAAAAGTTTCACCAAAAGAGTAACAAAACTTTAGATTTGTTTCAGTCAACTCAGCAAAAGTGAACCGTAATGAAGTATTGTGTGCAGCAGCAGTTCTCTGATTAATCTTTCCTTTCACTTAGCAGTTAAAGAATTCAATATACGGTTTTTTTTCCCTTAATTTAGTGACTTGTAACCTAGAGTTACTTAATTTACTTCTTTGAATCAATGATATGAAGACTTTGCACTAAGACAAAATAAGATATTAACTAAATTAAAATAAACTTCAATCCCACACAAAGACATTTTAGTGTCACAGCAGCAAAAGGAAGTACACTAATATATGCAAGTATAAAAATGTAGCTTTAAAAACAGACTGACGTTTAGCTTCAATTCATTCAAATGAGGCAACACAGAGAGAGCAAATATGTTTTGTGAGAAATATAATCTCTGACTGGATTTGTTCGGAGGCAACATATTTTTTAAGTGACGTTTATTAACAGCAGCAGTCACCAGGGGGTGGTGGGGGTGGATGGAAGATGTAAAAAGATCAGGACTGTGACACCAGAGACCAGGTTCACATCCAGGTTCACATCCAGTTCACATCCAGAGGGACCAAACCCTAACCCACAACAGGTCTTTGGTTAAGGTTCAAGAAAGAAGGTGGTTTAAGTTAAATGTTAATGAACAGGTTGTATCTGAAGTCACTCTGAACTTTTTTTTATTATTAAAACCAGACCAGATCTTTTAAACTGAAACCAGGTGCTGTGAGCTGAGAAAACAACACCATAAACCAGTTGAATGATGCTGGAATCACTACAAGTGGATGTCGTGCTGCAAGATCAAATATTTTGGTGGATAAACAAATAGCCACAAATGTCTGTGAACCTTTTACTGATACATTCACCATCTACATATCGGCAACTTGTAATACACTTACATATATATATATATATATATATATATGTGTCATGAAATGAATGCAGTGTAGTTATATATTATATATGAATGTAAGAGACTGAGAAAAAATGTGTAGACTCTGTACTAGTGAGAACAGAGAAGAACAGACATCTCTCTGCCATGTCTGGACGCTGCAGTCTGCTGCCTTTTTGGTTTTTTTCAAAAAAAAAAAAAAAAAAAAACTGGAATGTACATGTATATAAACAACATGATTGCAAAAAAAAAAAAAAAAAAAAAAAAATTAAATTACTCCCAGCCAGCTGTATGTGTCAAAATAGAAAAAAAAAAAAAAATGTTTTAAAAAAGCAACAAAAAAAGTAAAACAGTCCCGCACTGATCTATTAATGAGTAAAATTAATAAAGTGTGTCAGTTGTCACATAGTGTGTTAATAAAAATCTAAAATCAGCTCATTCAATTCTGCAGCATCTGAAGGCAGCAGGGCACATATATTGATAAATCTGCACTCAAAGCGCAGTGACACTACACACACTGTTCGCTGTGTTTACCTTCATTAAATCACATGTAAATGACACCAGATTGGACTCGGCGGCTCAATGCGAAGAATTGACTGTTTGTTCCTTTTTATCCCTACAGTCTATCTGGCAAGTATAAAATCCACCGGCATTATTTTCAGTGATGATTTCAAGCACATTAACAAAGTGAAATGCCACAGAGTAATGGGAACATATTTTTGAGCATTTAAAAATCAATAAAAGACAGCTGCATATGATGCAAGATTTGAATTGCAGCCTATATGAATTGCAGGCTACCATATGGAATAATTAGACACGCATGTACACATGTATTTCTGTTTAAATCAAGCTACATACAGCCTAATTTTTAAAAACTTCATTTTAATCTTTAAAAGCAACGTGTAAACGAATAAACAAATGAAACTGTTTAAAATAAATTGTGTTTTACACTGTTTCCCAGTTTAACCCAGTTCTCCACCTTCAGACCACGATCAAGGCTAAAATCCAACACCCTGTCCAGATAACAAAGTTCACGTTCTGGTTTTTGTGATTTCTGCCAATTCAGCAGAAATCAAGGACTCAGTTCTGCAGAAGATGAGTGCCACCAGGGAGAAAGCCAGTGACCTGGGTAGGAGCACATTTCAGGGGGTTTGTTCAGAGAAGAGCATCGGTGATCTACTGAATCTGTTCGGTCAAAATTCTGGAAAATAGAGTTTAAAGAAACTCTGAGTTTAATTTACAGAGACTGTCTGTTATATGGCTAAAGTTTTATAAAATTTAAATTCACCTACAAGATCCTGTCCAAAACCTTTTGAATTCCTTATTGAACCTTTTCAGGTTCAACATTTGTTACTATCTAAAATAACTCAGTCTGAATTGTTTTTGTTGTGTGAGACGCAGAGGCTCTTTAGGTTTTCAATGCTGATAACATGAAAATGAGCTGAGCAGCAGAATATGTAGATTAAATATATGTGACACATTGAAAGCCTAAGGCAGGGAGACCAGCAGCAAAGACCCCGTCCCTCAGGTACAGAAAAGAGCAGGCATCAATGACAACAGAGATGACGTCTTGGGTGATTCGATCACAGGTGGACAGCTCTAAGTGCAGGTGCGAATGCACCCAAGATGCATTGAGGACGCATTTGAGACCTGAACACTCAGACCACATTCGGAGGTGGTCTGGGCTGCGAACGAGTGTGAACGCTAATGTGTCCTGGGCCACATTGAAGGACCAATTACTCAATTACTGACTTCCTCTGCGTAAACGGACGTACGTACTGATTTGCAAATAAATGCAAGTCATACAAAATGCGTAAGCTGGCTTTGTCCACGACATCTGAAAATGTCAAAAAGCCCATAGAGATAAATTACAACTGCCTCAAACATCTTGGACAATTTGGTTTGCCTGGAACATGCCAAGGAATAGACTCAGTCTGTATTGTTTTGATTTCTTCTTTTTCTATGACTTCTAATTTTCCTCCTGCCAGCTAAAAACACCAAGGCATTGGCCTTTGCAAACGCCAATGTAGGTGTTTCTTTGCATGTAGAGCGAGGAGGTGAGATCCGATCACAAGTTGTCACTCGTGACCATGGGGAGACGCCTTCTACTGACAGGTGTGAAATGACGTACTTAGAGCTATCTACTGTGATCGGATCACCTGAGACGCATGTTAGTGCCAGGGCTGAACGGGGCTATTGATTCAGTCAGACACAGCATGAAAAGGAGGAGCTGGGGTGGAGGCGGTTTGCAAAGCATCTTGCTGAGGAAGCACCAAAGGCAGGCAGGCTAAAGCAGCTTAAATAGGGCGCCCTATATGAAATCTGCCAATTGGATGCATAGAATGGAATCAGCAGAGCCATCAGCTGATGTGGGCTGGTATTGAGATCTGCTGGGATTGTGGGCTGAGCTTGACTTTGTGGCCTGACTGAACTAACGCTATACTCAATTTAGGCTATAAATAGGTGCAGGAATTATTGTAAGGGTCTCTAATACAGAGTATTTTTGTCTGATGATGAACAAACTTCTGAATATGTGATGCAGATAAAAAAAAGTGAAGGTGTTTTCAGGCAGTGAGCGGTTACTATCCTGTTCTCTGTTCTGAATTATTTTGCCGTGGCGGCAGCGGCTACCTCCGACCCTGCCGGCCATTGTCCACCGAGTATGATCTCTTCACCCATCATTAAAATAGAGCAAATGGTTAGCAGCAGAGATCGTAACCAGTGGTTATTGTCTCAGAGCAGATCATCAGACTTTGAAGCTGGTGTTGCTCCAATACCGTTTCTCTGCTGATGAAGAGGAAATCATTCAGGTAACTTAGATAGTCCATCTGTGCAGTCAGCCTCTGGATCGTTTCCCTGAGTAGTTTCTGGGGTTGCCATGGTGACACAGCCATCCCATGATCACGAACTCTGACGGCAGTGGCAGCTGCCCTCCCCCCTCCTGCGTTAAATGCTTGCTGTCTGAAAACACTTTTAAAGTGGAGGTGATGTAAGACTGTTTGTGCTGCCAAAGCAGAGAGGAGAGGAGAAGAGAAGAAGAGTAGGAGAGTCGTTCATCTCTGATGGGGTCAATCGGACTGAAATGTTGTATTTATTATCCTGGGAAATATTTATCAGTGTGTCCATTATTTTTCTTATAAAGGACAAAAGACGGTTTAGCTTTTATTTCGCCTCATGTTCTTCCGAGCTGCAGAGATGGAATTAGAGTAAAAGCATCAACACTGTCGGGATGCAAATAACCTGTGCATGTAAAAAGCAGCTATAATCATCATAATGTATTTATTTATTGTGGTAAACTCTCCTCTTTGACACATGGAAAGTCTGGAACAGCAAAGTAATTCAACTGATCTATAAAAATATCTATTGATCTGAATTATTTGTCACTTGACTATAACAAAATCGTGTCCCTGTTGGAATCCTGTAGGAATAATAACTCAGTTTTTCCAGTGATCTGATTGGTCAGTGGATGGGCTGTTGAACCTCTGAAGTTCACCTGCTCTGGACCAGGTTAGCATCAATTACTATGGTGATCTGCCTGGTTAATTGTAAACAAGCTTAATGTTACCAGAAAACCAGAATTGAGCCTAAAGGGAGCTGGATAACCCACACCGAGAGAGATCATTCTGTGGTACAGACAAAGTTTAACAGACAGATCAGCTGATCTTTTCTCAGGATAAGAGTCACCTCTCTGTTTACCTACAAAAACACAGTCCACAGGCTGTTGCGCAGAGGTGTCACAGGTGATCTGCTGTCAGTTTAACTGGAGACAGTCTAGGTAAGACAAACAAGAGATACGAGATGCACTCAGGTTTAATGGTGAACCCAAACTTTAATACAAGCATGCAGACACGCTGAGATAATCCACATGCGGATACTCGGAAAGCCAGACCTCCGTGAGCCTGATCATGTTGGCCTTGGGCAGAGTCTGCGGAGTAACGCTTTAACCCGATCCAAGGTTATAGGTTGGCTCAAGTCAGGTTTTCCAAAACAAGTCCAGCATTTTTTTCCTTCCCTTCTAGAACCCTCAGGCCCTTTAGGAAGTAGTAATGGGCATTTTACACTGTACACTCTGACCATTTTAAAAGACAAACAATAAACAATTAAATGAAAAAAACTCAGCAGATCAGTCAATAATGAAAATAATCGTTAGTCGGAGGCCTACTCAAAACACTGAGATCGTTTCCAATATCGAGGGGCCTGTGGTGAAGTTGAAAAAGATCTGAAGAACGTCTGTAAGAGCCAACACCTGAGGAAAAAGATGAGTTTCTGTCAGTGATTTTGAGAGTGATTAAGTTTTATTATAAAAAAGTTTTCTCAATATGAGCAGAAAAACCTGCTGAGGTCAGAACTTCACATGAATGAGTGTTGTTTCTTTGACACTCAGATGAAAGCAGTGGGAATCCCAATGAACTGCAGCTTTCCTGTGAAGAACTACAGTGAAGATATCAACATCAGTGATGATACTCTAATCAAGGTTTTTACCTGTTAAAGGGAGTTTTTCTTGCTGCTGTCACAGAGTTCTTGCTAATGGGGGAACATTAAATAAATATTTATTTCATGTAATAAAATGTAAATATAACTATAAAGAGCACGGTCTAGACCTGCTCTACATGAAAAGTGCCCTGAGATAAACTCTGTGATGATTTAGCGCTATATAAATAAAACTGAATTGAACTGAATTGAATTGGATTGAATTGTATGAACCCATACAGGTTGACAAATCTTCTCAAATTATTAAATTAGAGGTCAATTAATCCCGGGCACCGTGATACACATGATCAACTTCGGAGATGACTTCATCGACAACATGTAAAACCTATTGGCAGAAAAACATAGAAAAATGAAATGTTTGATTGTTCAGTACTCATCTGTTCAGTGATATTGCTTTTTGTCAGATTGTTTTGATGTAGCTGTCTGTGTATGATGAAGACCATGAGTCCATTCTGTCCTGTGCCCCCTTACCAAAGAAAGAACTGTAATTATACAATTATACACACATCACATAAGGGTGAGGTGTTAAAAGCAGCATCCATGAAAAAAGTAACACCTCCGCACTGCCTTTGAGCCACAAAATGTATGGAAAGTGACAACATTAAAATCCCAGCCAATCTCTGTTAGGTGAAAATGTTTAAAAATGGTCACCGCGCCCATATATAATGAATATATTTCTGTACACTAGTAGGGTGGTTAATCCTCCAACCCAACCAGGACCCTTTGAGAACCTCCATGTTTTCCCAGATTACCTACGACGTCCCAGAAAAAATGAGACATCACAGACTGCGTTAGAGGTCCTAGATATCTTAGGGGATCCAGACCAGCTGAGAAGTCCTTAATAATTATTTCTAGGAACTCCAGACATTGTCCAGAGTTGCCTTTTCACACCTGCAGAGGGGTAGCACCTGGGTAAAGCATGCAGGAGGCAGCACAGAAACATCAACAACATGCCCGCTCGCTCGCTGTGAATCCTCTGGACAATGACCTGCTCTATTCAAACATCAGCTCAATCGGACATTACAAGGACTCTGCACTAGGGAGCTGGCAGGGTAAAGTCCGTTTATTGTCTGGTCCAACTGATTCAGACAATTGCCTTCTCACATACAGCTCTTCAGGGTAATGTCTAGATAAGTTCAGCTAGCGATGCATGTTTGAAAGCACTAGTTGACTACCTAAAAGGTCCCAAACAAATGAGATGTCACAGACCACCTGACATGTTCGTGCAGGCAAACTAAACCACATTAGGGGATCCAGACCATCTGAGAGGTCATTTTCTAGATAAAAGGACCTGAAAGTACATGTGAAGGACCCGATCACATGTAAAGATCCAGACAACCTGAGATGAGATGACTACGATTAATAAAAATTAAAATTAAGAACATTTTAATTAAAGTAAAAAATAAAAATATTTACACAGTGCAGTTATACATATGGATAGGACAGTGCAAAATAGAACGTAGTGGTCATTAACGGGTTGAAAATCTACTGTATATTAATATTGAAATGATAAAATGGTGGCTACTGATAGCAGACGCAAAACAGACGGAGTGAAGATACTGCACCCTCTACAACTATTGCACTCAATGCAGATAGTAAATTACTTATTTCACATATTCGGTTCAAAGCAGTAGATTGTTACATGACGAAATGTTACGTTATTGTCCTTACTGAGAGGGTTTTTAGGTGATCCGCCTACCAAGGGAAGAGTTATAGAGTCTTATGACCTCCGGCAGAAAGGATGTCCCGTACTGTTCACACCAGTACTGAGGGCCAATGATTCTCCTGCTGCGTGTGCTCTGGTGCCCTTCTAGGGAGGCATGATGAGCTTGTTAAGTCTGTTGGCATCAGCTGCCTTCACGCTGCTGCCCCAGCACACTGCCACATAGAAGGTGATGCTTGCCACCATGGAGTGGTAGAACATGCACAGCATGGTCCTGAAGATGTTGAAGGACGTTAGCCTCCTCAGTAGGAAGAGTTGACTCAGGCCCTTTTGGAACACATCGTCTGTGTTCCTAGACAGTCCAGTTTGTCATGGTATACTCCCAGGTACTTGTAATCGTCACTCACCTCGACAATAATCCCCCTGATGGTGATAGGAGTTGCGTACATTCAAGTCCACGACCAGTCTTTGTGATGTAAAGCTGTAGGTGGTTGAGCTCACACCACTCCACAAAGATATCCACCACCCCTCTATATTCCTCCTCCTCTCCTCCAGTTACAATAGATGTGTCCTCTGAGAATTTCTGCAGATGACACAACTTTGATCTGTGCCTGAAGTCCAAAGTATAGATGGTGAAGAGGAAGGCACATAAGAAAGCCCCTGTGGTACTCTGGTGCTGTTCACGAAGGTTTCCGAGGAGCAGCTGGACTTACTGTAATTGGCCTATGAGATCTTTGGTTATCCAGTCCACCCGCATGTCAATTAGCTTATTCACCAATAATGATGGCCTTATGGTGTTAAAAACGCTGGAGATGTCAAAAATCGTAGACCTCAGTGTTTCCAACTGTTTCCAGGTGGGAATAGGCCTGTTGCAGAAGAAGGTACATGATGGTGCCCTCCACACTGATGCTGGACTGATGAGCAAGTTGTATGGGGTCTAACCACGGTTCCACCAGCATGCACAGGAGGTTGAGTATGAGTCTTTCTAGTGTTTTTATGACATGTGATCTTAAAGCCACTGGATAGTTGCCTTCTTGGGGAAATGGACAAAGCAAGATGTTTTCCAAAGAACGGACTCAGGTTGAAGATCCATTGGTGATCCACTCTGGAGCTGATGCCATCAGGACCAGCAGCCGGGGAGGGGGGGACGGGGAGGAGTGCTAAGTGGAGGGCGAGCCGGGTGTGGAGAAGCACTGTAACTCTGGATGCTAGAAAGAAGGTGGGCAGGCATGTTGTCGCAGACGGGAGGGGGAAGGGCAGAGGTGTCAAACCTATAAGAAAAACATGTTTATGTTGTTGGTCCTCTTCACATACTCCTCCGTCATTGTGCCCCTCTTTTGTTTGCAGCCTGTGATGGCCCTCATCCCATTCCATGCCTCCCTGGTGTTATTTGCTGAGTTTCCTCTCCAGCCTATTCCTTTAGCAGTCTTTTCCCCGTGCAAGCTTGATTTTAAACTCCCTCTGTACCAGTTTCAAATTCCCATCACTCCTGAAAGCTCTCTTCTTCTGTTTTAGTGTGGTCTTAATGTCCTTGGTCTTAATGTCCTTGGTCACCCACGGTTTATTCCTGGGAAAACAGCGTATAGTCTTAGAAGGGACCACAGTATCCACACGGAAGTTGATACACCAAATATACACATATAAAACGGAGTGAAAGGAAAGACACACGAGGGGCTCGGATCTACATGAAGACAAAACCCCAGAAAATAGCAAAAGAAGATGAGCCGAGTCGATGCAGAGCAGTCACTTTATTTCAGGGGAAACAGCAGAACATTTTTCTTCTGTACAATATGCAACAATCACCTTCAACAGAAGCCCTCAAACTGTTCAGTACTCAGAAAATAAACCGCCAACAGTGAATGTGTTGCAGTGTTTGTTGGAGATTATTCAGGTATCATCAGTTTTGAATTTTACTGAAATAAATGAAACATTTATTGGTTTCCACATTGAATATAAAACAGCAGGTGAGCATCAGATAAGGAACACAAAGTCCTTTTCAGTGTCTGTGAACATCAAATCCATTAAAAGTGACTCTCAACATGACTGCTGCTGCTTTTATCAAATCTGGATATTTTTCAGTCAAACTGAAAACAAAGAGCTGCAGCAGGTTTCAGGAGGAACATTTCTTGGTTTAATACAGTTTGAACTGAGACTTTGTTTTAACTCCACTTTAAATAAAACTCTGCTTTTATTTTCATAGTATTTACCTTCCTTTGTATCAGTAATAACAACACTGTACTCACCATCAGACTTGTTTTCATTGATATGACTTTGTTCACAGGTCTTTACCTTCCTGAGTACATTATTGTTATTATTATTATTATTATTATTGATGTTACACAGAGCTGTGAATAGCAGATACAACTTGTAATAAAGTTCTATTTTAAAGTGATTTTACAGGATAACATATCGTTTTATGTTCAAACTTTGACGTCTGGAGCTTCGGCACAAGAGAAAAAACAAATCCAGTTATTAGGTGAGCTTCAACTCTTAAAACTGAACAAGTCAATCATTTATGGATAAATTCAGGACTAAATCTAAATAATAATACATAATATTGATGTAACATTTTATCTGCCTCCTTCTCCATTGCGGCAGCAGGATGTGAAGTTAAATCAGATTCATGAAGGAACAATAACCAGAGAGGTGTTTTCTGATGTTACAAGGCTTCAAGATTCATGTTTGAAAAATTTATTCGGACAAAATGACTCATACAAGACAGAATTTAACTGTAGCATTCACTAAAGAAAAAATAAACAGAGATCTTATCTCATAATTATGAGAAAAACACCAGGTATCTCTTAAAAAAAAGACATCATTCTGTGACCTGATGAGAAGTCTTAGCCACTGAAAATGTTTCTATTGGACTTTCCTGCAGCTTAATTCTGACAGCTGGTACCAAATATGGTGATATACTGATGATAATGCTACAGCTGCAACTAATGATTATTTTCATCATCCTTGAATCTACTCATTATTTTCTTGATTAATTATTTTGATTATAAAATGTCAGGGAATTGTGAAAGATGTTGGCTATAATTTCCCACAGCTCAACATCTTTTTTCGACATACATCCCAAAACCTAAAAAATATTCAGTTTAACATCAATAAAACAAAGAAAAGCAGCAAATCATCACATCTGAGAAGGTGTAACCAGAAAATATTTGGAGATTTTGCTTGAAAGAAGACAAAAATGATTATTCAGTTATCAAAATAGTTGCTGATTAATTTTCTTTTGATTGATTAGTTGACTAATAGTAGCAGCTTTTAATAATACCGCACACGCTTAATATCTCTAACTGTATAAAAACTACAGCTCAATTAATCAATAAGTCAATGGACAGAAAATTTTTTGTTTTGATAATGGAACAATCACTAGTCTTTTTTTTTCTAAGCAACAATGCCAAACATTTGCTGGGTCCAGCTTTTCACTTTTTCTCTGTTTCTGTCACAGTAACTGAATCTCTTTGGGTTTTCGACAAAACAAGACATCTGAAGATGTCACCTTGGACTGTGGGAAATTATAAAATATGCATTTTTCACTATTTTCTTTCATTTTACAGAGACAAAATGATTATTCAACTTATTGAGAAAAATAATCGGCAGAATAGTCGATAATAAAAACCACGGTGGAAAATGAATCAGCTAGAGTCATCGCACTCATAATTATGAGAACTTCTCTGATAATGACGAGGTAAAGACTCCATTTTTGTTTTTTTGATAAACGCTATGAGCTTCTGTAGATTTCTGACAGTGTGATGAAGTCTGCTCAGTGAGTTCAGTGAGCAGACTTCATCAACATCAGTTAAATCTGCATGATGATGACGACCATCTTTCTCTTCAGCTCACTACAAAAAGGAGCAGCAGAGTTTTGTGGGCAGTTTAACTTTCATTTTTCATTTGCACATTAATTTGTTTTTTTGGCTTCCGAATGGGGCAGAAATGTCTCCACTGGTCCAACAATTCAATCAAAAAAATAAAAATGAAAAACCATATGAAGGAAAAGCTGCAGGTCAGAATTAAGTTCGTCTCATTTCCCTGATCGACGCCGGAAGAGGGTGATGTCATGAAGTCGTGGTGAGAGTGGTGAGCACCAGCAGGTCTGAGGTATCTAACACACACACACACACACACACACACACACACACACACACACACACACACACACACACACACACACACACACACACAAAAAATACATGTACTTGTGTCATTGTGAGGACACTCCTTGACATAATGCATTCCCTAGCCCCTTACTCTAACCTTAACCTGAACCTGCTACAAACCTGAACCCTAAAACCAGGCCTGAACCCTAAAACCAGGCCTGAACCCTACAACCAGGTCTGAACCCTAAAACAGCCCTTTGAAGTTGTGAGTGAGGATCGGCCAAAATGTCCTCACTTTCCCAAAATGTCTTCCCTCTGTAAGGTCTATAACTCAAACTGGTCCTCACAAAGACAGAAGTACAAGCACACTCACACAAATACACAAGCACACAAGCACACAAGCGCACACACACACACACACACACACACACACACACACACACACACACACACACACACACACGTCTCCCTCCACAGGAAGTTAGTGTTCGGAGCTTTCAACATAAATTAATGAACCCAGATTGTTTTTCATTTGTACAACAACCATCATCATATAAAATAAACAACATAAATCTATTTTTCATATTAACATTATAAAGGAGTTTTTGTCTTTTGTTTTTTTTTTTGTTTAGTGTCCATAAAAAACAAACTCATGCTAAAATCACAATCTGAAACAACATTCATATGTACAAACTGTGCAGGTTTTCATTTCCATTTAACCATCGACAGGGGTTTGGCTTCCGCTCTGAGGATAAAAATATAAAAGGATAAAACAGGGCTAAGCTTTTTCTGTCTGATCGAAATGTCAACACAGTTCATCAGGTTTCAGAGGAAACGCTTGGTCTTTACAGTCGGTCTGAACTAAAACACTGAGAGCAGCAGCAGCAGCAGCAGCAGCAGCAGCAGCAGCAGCAGCGGCAGCAGCAGCAGCAGCAGCGGCAGCAGCAGCAGCAGCAGCAGCAGCAGCAGCAGCAGCAGCGGCAGCAGCCGCCTGCCTGAGGACAGTTTAATCAATCAGACTACAGTGATGTGAACAAGTTAGAGTTTAGATTTCCTACAGTTCAAACTGAGCTGCAGTTCCCTGAACGTCTCCCTGTTGGTGGATCGTCTCAGCTCAGAGACTCCAGAATTCTTCTGACGTCTCATGATGGGGGCGCATCACGTCAAGTTGCGTTAAGTCGCATCGCATCACGTCCTGTTTTGCCACGTCATTTAATTTCTGTCACGTCAGAACATCAGAGGCCATGTTAATACTCTGTGACTCAGGACAGTGATCCTGATGTGTTGCTGTGCATCAGTAAGCCGCTGGCTTGTGTTGCCCTTCAGAAAGCAGGTAACTATGGTTAGTAGCCGAAATTAGCCATATGAGATGAACAGGATGGAAAACTCTCAACTTCTGTATGACTATGAACAGAACGTGGATGTTTATTTTTGGGAAGCTGCTGGACTTCAAGCAACTTCAGATTCAACTACTCCAAATTAAATATGAAAAATGTCCTCATTAACCATCTTTGATTCCAAAACTAAACTAAAAATATGGGTCTAGTTAGAAGTAAGTGTCAACGGATTAAAAACGGTTGTTAAGTTTAAACGTGCCAGATTTCACAGTTTTAAACAGTTCATAGCAAAACACTGACTGAGAGTTTAGAGGAAAACTTGTGACACTGTAACAAAACCACGATTTTTAATGTTTATTTCTTCCCAAAGGAAAAGACAGGAACTTGACGTTGATTAAAAATGTGTGAACAAGCGTACTCAAATGCGAGAAAGGACGGTGTCAGTTTGTTCGTTATCGCAGCAGAAACAAAATGAGTGAAACCAGCCAACGTCGACATTAGGAAGAACGCGAGGACGTAAAATTTAAAAAAATCTTTTCTGAGACATTTCAAAATCCGCCAAACATCTGGAGCCTCGAACCGGACAAAAGATGAGTAAAAAAGATCTGTATACATCAATAAATTAACACTGTTAGTTGAATAATTAAAATAATGCGTAAAAACCAATGTAAAGCTTATTTTTACTTTACCTTAAACAAGTTGATAACATCCCTAAAACTTTTTTACTTTCTTCATTCTGATTTCCCCAAGCAACAATTCAAGATTCACAAATTTCTAACATGCAATTTGTTCTAACGTGTTTTACGGTTATTTTTATTTTATTTTCTTTCTTCATTGATAGACTTTAATTTCAGATTTTCTTTTTTATTTCTTTGTTGGTGAAATGTCTTTTAAGTCCATGTCTCACCAGCACAATCCCTTCTACTCCTTTAACGTATTGTGGCTTTCTGTGTGTCTTTTAAATAAATAAATAAATAAATAACATTTATTGATGTATGCAGTTATTTTTTTGACTGGATAACATTTAATTACACTTTGTCAGTTTTGAGGCTCCACAAAATCTGAACGAACCACAAACAGGGAAGAAGAGAAAACCAACAGTGAATATTAGAAGATTAAAATAAAAAATGTCTGGAGTCAAACACAAACAGACAAATAAAGGCATGTTTTAAATATTCACTGCAAACCTAAACAGGGTAAGAGTTTTCACTGTCTAATTGTCATATTCTGAGGGATTTTCTTCTCTTAATTTAAATCTGAGGACTCAGAAAGCTCAACTCAATCAACAGTGGTTTAGTTTTATTCTTTCAGGGGAAAACGGCTGATCAGTTATTAATGTTATTGATCAGCAGCTCGACTGGTTCTGATTCTTTGGTTTCTGACGAGGAGAAACTGGATGACATGACTGAATGAACTTGACACGGTTTTGACAATTTTATAAAAAAAATAAAATCATGTTTTGATTGTCGCTTTCTCTCAGTTTCAGATTTAAAAGTGAATTCAATGGAAGATTTAGGTTAAAAAAATAAGTCAAATTAAGAAATAAAGTCAAACATGACAGATGTTATTCGGTCAGAAACTAATGATTATTTTCAGTGACGACAGTGAAAAAAGGTCCATCTTGACTGCTACTGATAGATTGAAAATAATCAACATGTGTTCTCAGAGTTTCTCAGGGTTTTCTGTCTTTAACTGTATTTGATGTTGTTTTATTGTTAATGCTACTGGGTAACAGAAAATAATTCAACAGATAATCCTCCTGTTAATCAAAGTTACTGAGTTATGTTGCCACAGGAGCAAATAAGGCCTACCTCAGTTTCCATATATGACTATGTGTCACTTCTCTTTATTTCTTTGACTTTATTTAAATTAAATGTTTGAATCTTCCATATCAGTCAGTGTTTGGTACCAGAGAATCAAACGGTCGACTCCAGTTTCTCCTCTGATGTTAAAGAACCAAACGTCAGAGGTAAGAAAAGAAACATCCTGGTATGTTTGATGTGAGAGACTTCCTGTGTCGATCAATAACCTGATGATTAGACTCTTCTCTCTGACTCTCAACATATCTGTATACAGTTAGGACTAAGTATTTGCACTATGACACAGTTTTCATAATTCTGCCTCTGTTCACCGCCACAACGGATTTGAAACAAAGTCATCAAGATGTGACTGAAGTGTAGACTTTCTGCTTTAATTCAAATATCCCATTATCCATTTAGGAATTACAGCCATTTTTATACATTGTCCCTCATTTTCAGAGGCTCAAAAGTAATCGGACAAACCAACATAATTATACATATAAGGACTATTTTGAATATTTGGATGAAAATCCTTTGTGGTCATTGACTGCCCGATGTCTTGAAACCACGAACGGCTACCAAATGCAAATTCAACACTTGGAATCCGCCCACGATTTTCTTTCTGCTTAATTTGTCATGAAATAATGAAGTAACAGGCCACACCTGAACATGAAACTGATTGTCAGTTAACTGTCCAATTAATTTTCTTAAAATGAAGGACTATGTGTAGAAATGGCTATAATTCTTAAACGGCTAATGTGATATTTTTGTTAAACCCCTTTATTTAAAGCTGAAAATCCACACCTCACCCATCACATATGGATTCCTTCGTTTCAAATCCACTCTGGTGGTGTACAGAGGCAAAATTAGGAAAATTTTGTCCCTGTCCAAATACTTAAGTACCTAAATGTATGTATATAATAATAATCTGTATATATACACAGCAGTGATACAGACATTCAGAAGCTGTTTCTTATTGGCATTACATCATTCAGAGAAACAAACAGCATGTGTCTAAAAACTAAAGTCGCCCTTTTTATACTGAAATCAGACAAATTGTTTCATCCTCACATTATCGTAGAAAAAGTCTTATTTTGTAGTAAAAAACAGGAACTGATGACAGAGAGACTCTCCGCCGTGTTTTCCTCCAGTTTACAGAGCCGTTCATCAGTCTGAGACTCACCTGCAGCCGGAGGCCACCTGTTGGCAGGTCACCTGACTACTGACGTGGTCACTGGCTCGACCCACAATCAGAGACAGAGCTTTCACTGAGCGAGTCCTTGCTCCGTCCTAATTGGTCCAGAGCCCGGTCATAGGCTCGACTCTTTAGGCGGGTAGTCCACGTTGGTTACCATGGTGACAACTGTGACGATCTCCTCAGGCGCCGTGACGCTCGTCTGTCGCTGCATCTGCACGACTCGCTCCTCCACGCAGCCGGCCGACAGCCGAGCCTCGGCCTCGTGGTCCCAGCACTCCTCGATGGTTTCACAGAGCAACGCCAGACCCTGCAGGGCGACCAACACATCCACAGCATCGTATTGTATCATGGGTAAGGTTTGTGTAAACGGTGTATGATGAGTGCGGAGGGGTGTATTATGGGTAATGTAGTCACACTCACAGCGTGTTTCTGCCAGCACTCTCTGAGCATCGGCCTCAGCTTCTTGTGGACCACTACCTCCTGCATGTCCTCCAGAGACGGATGCTGACCCACCTCCTCTTCAAACGGTAGCATGTACTCGTCAACTGGACCTGGACCAGAGACGAGGGGGACCCATCAAAGTCCAGAACAGACACAGAGACAGAGAAACACAGAGACCACTGGACCTGGACCAGAGACAAGGGGGGCGCATCAGAGTCCAAGACACAGAGATCCCTGGACCTGGATCTGAAACAGCAGCTGGTTTACTGTCAGCTGGTGTAAATGATTCAGATTAGAGACTCCAGGTTGGACTGCAGCAGCATCACACAAGCAGCTATTTCTCTTTCCGTTCCCAGAATAAACTCTGCTCATTTGTAGTCGTTACATACAGACATGAACATCCCCTAAGTTTAAACTGACTTTAATTTCTCTCTACAAACTTTAAACCCATCCAATAATACAATCCATTCAGCTCATTTTCACAGCAGCTGTACACTGGTTGGACCTGATGTCACTTGGTAACAAACTGCTACAGACAGGTAACAATAAAAGAAGCCAATTTAAGCAAATTTAATTTGAATTAATTTGAATAACTTTTAGTGAAAGGCGAGACAATGTGTTGGCCAGTCACTAGAGACTGTTTTCACACTTTGTGTCAGAGCCCGACCACATATCTTTTTCCAATCCCACTGCACTGTAGCTCACGGCATGTTAGATAAGTACCAAGCATAAACTTAAAATGGATCCACAGTGACACTAGGCCTTAGCTACACCAATAAGGTACATTAATATGTCAGAAAAATATTTTATATAACAAACACTGTTCATATTGTATAATAACATCTACTTTTACTGCAGCACTTCTAAAAAACAGTATTACAGATGTGATAATAACATCCAGGCTTCTAGGACTTTTATTGCCACATATGAAATAAAAACTGTCAGCGAGAAAAATCAGCGAGGTGTTGTGGTGACTGGGCTCCTGTGATGAAGGGCTGCAGTAAGTTTTACAAACCACCGGGTGTCGCTATACTTCCTTTGTTTGAAGCCCAAAGCTTCATAAGACACATTTCTGTTTAATTGCTGCAGTGTGCTCGGAGTATTTCTACTGTTCACCGTTACGGCCACACCAACGCAGTCCCCTGCACTGTTTTAATGCAGCTACGTTTTCAGTTTGAACACCTGCTGAGAAGAAAAACGGGGCATCAGGATGTGAGGGGTTTAAGAATGTCGATATAAAACTTAATTTTCACTTTATCAACCATCATCTCCCTCTGCAGCACAAACTGCACAACGATACCGTTACAAACTGTTCATTCAAACACTTAAAGGTGGTTCAACTTTATTCATCACCATGGAAACAGAAGAGGTCTGAAGTCCGCCCTCATATACTATCTGGAGGGCTATGTTGGAATCAGAACTTATCATGATTCCTGCGGGTTTATACCCCCCCCGTGTTTCTCACCGTCAGCAGCTTTGCAGCGCGAGGCAAGCTCCCACAGTACCAGACCCAGGGCATACATGTCGATCCTCAAGAAGGCATCTCTCTGGAAGTTAATGGCCCCCTCCAGGACCTCCGGGGCCATGTACCTCCTGGTTCCCACCTAAAACACAGACAGGGCCGCATTCACACCTGGTTTACAGGTCTGGACCCTGTAGCAGGGTCCTGACAGACCACAATGCATAATGTTACTGTCATTCGAACCATTAAAACTAGAGCTGAAATGAAATAAAGTTTCTTCAGGACCGAGTGTTTTATTCATTTGACCTGGTCAGATGTTAACCTGCATTCTGCTGCATTGGTACCTGCTGTGTGCACTGTTAAGTTTAATCTCATCAAAAATAAGTTAATCAGTTCATCCAACAGCCAGCAGGTGGTGCTGTAACAACAGACTGAATTGAGTAGGCGTCAGCTCTCTGTGTTTGTGTTTCACCTGTCTGAAGCTAAGATTAATACTGGACACTCATTATAAACCTTACACGTCTGCATGTGTCCAGGTGTATGCCTACAGTTGCATGCTGCCACATTTTATTATTAAAACTTAACATATCGGAGTGAAACAAACTTTATAAGTTTTCTAAAATAATAACAATAATAATCTTTTTAGTAGTCACTGAGGATGACTGGACTCCAAGCAGAATGGCTGCAATTAAGGATTATTTACTGTTTTTTTTAATATATTTTACCCAATTTATTCATATTATTTCTTTTCATAATGTCTTATTTGTTTATTTAATACTGAACTCTTTTGATGTATATCATTACTTATTTATGTTTAAATCTACTTGTAAGTACTCACCAGATACCACATACTTGTTTAATGTATTCATTTTTGATGATATTGCTAATTATATATATTTTAACACTATGTACTACTATTGTTTCAATTATTTATGTATTTATGGAGATACAGCAGTTGGTGAAGCGGGTTGAGAAGTAATGGGTGTTCATGGGCGAGACAAAGACATCCTCCATCACCACAGCAACAGGACTGCAGTGTTCTCTCTCTAGTGAACTCACCTGTCCGTGGGTATCTCCTGGAGATTTTCCTGCCTCAAACCTGAGGGCGAGGCCGAAGTCAGCAATGCAGGCGGTCAGGTTGGACTTCAGCAGGACGTTCTTACTCTTAAAGTCCCTGGAAAAAAAAACACAGAGTGACACCTCTTTTCTGACAGGACTCTCTCTGTACACCTGCGTGTATGTGTACCTGTGTGTTGTATCTGTGTGTACCTGAGTTTAATTGTATGTTGTGTATACACTGTGTGTACCCTTTGTGTTGTACAACGTGCGTACCTGTGTGTTCATGTGTGTTGTGCGTAACTGTGCGTACTTGTGTGTTCTACAATGTATGTGCCTGTCAGTTGTATGTGCTGTTTATCATTTATTCTTTGTTTTATCTTTTTTTGACTTTGTTATAATTGGATAATTTTGGAAAAGCTCTGTACCTGACGCCTGTTGGAATGTGTGCAACTGAGTTGAGTAAGGTGGAAACATCATGCACAGCTTATTGATATGTTTGTGGCTTTTTTCAGTTGGTTAGTGTCAGGCTGTCAGGTTGTTTTCGGGGCACTCAAGCTCTTTGACTTTGTCTTCAAAAAATGATAAATTATGCTTTTTCCTTTTTTGGGGGGGAGATTCTCCCCTTGGTTTCAAGATTATAAGGTACCTGTAATGAAATATACTTATTGTTCCTCAACCCATCTGTGTTTTGTCTGTTAATTATGTCTGGAATGTTTCAACAGGGGTACTTTCTGCAACAGTACCTGTGTGTACCTGTGTGTTGTGTGTACCTGTGGGCGATGGCTGGTTTGTGTCCATCTTTGTGTCCAGGTATGTCTTCGTGCAGGTAAGCAAGACCTCGAGACATGGACCGAGCAATGAGACATAGTTCAGACCAGGAGAGAGCGTTGGCCTTCAGGTAATCTGTTAGAGAACCCTGAACACATCACATTGAACAGAGAACATGTCAGGTGACTCTATGTCAATTCAACGTCTCTAACACAGATGACACTTTGAAGTGATGGATGAACCTCAGAGACACTGATCAGAGATCAGATCAAAATCAAACTCTGGGATCATTACAGATAAAACTATCTGAAGTCATTCTGTATTCATCTTTTGTCTGATATTCATATCTCATCTCTGGATTATATTTGTTTTAAACCTGAGTTATTATTAATTTGAAAAGGAATTAAAATGTGACTTTATTAATCTTATTACATCATTATATTGTTTCAACTAAATTTACAATATGTTTGATAAAAACTGGACTTATTTATATCACTTTTATACAGTAACTAGTAGTTTATTCCTATACTATATTGTTGATTATTATTTAGCTTTAAAAATAATTTTAAAATTTATAAAAGTGTGTTTTTATCATTATTAAGGTTATTTAAATAATTTACTGATTTTTAAAATGTTTATTATGTTTTAGTTTTTTCATCATTTAAATTATTATTTTCCCATTTGTTGTCTTTTCTGATTCAAAAAGGGGCAGTACTACCTTTTCGTGGAAGGCGGTGATGAGCCACAGCTCCATGTCCACGTTACTTCCTCTCTTCTCAGCTCCAATGAACTGCAGCAGGTTTTCATGTCTCATCCCATTCAGGTTGTAGATCTCGAACTCGTTCTGCCACGACTGTTTGTCCTGAACGTACATAAAGGTCAAAGGTCATGAGATCCACGTGTCCTACAGAAACATTTCTGAACCTCTAAAAATAAAACTGACACCAGTGGCTGAATGATTTAAGATATAGGGTGTTTACCGTGTGCTGTCGATGACTGAGCAGTAACAGAGAGAAACAGTAAACAGTCCTACAATTTCAGCTGCATTCAGCAGTTATGTCTGAACTGATTTCAAATTCAAACTTCAACTAACTTTTAATGTGAAACTAACATTTCAGCTGTTGTCACTGCTTACATACCCCCTGTATCTTCCGATGTTCTGCAGCCATTACACATCAACTGAGTCAAATATTTATTTCTTTCAATTTCATTCACATCTCAGTTGCTTTTATCTCCTACACTTCATCTGACATTTCAACTGCTTTTAGCGTTTACATGTCTTTCAGTGTCTACACATTAACTGACACTTCAACCACTGACACTGCAGACACTTCGTCAGAGCTTCAGCTTTCCAATGACATTTCACAGGTTCTCAGCTTTATTGGCCAGTTCATGGTTTGCATGTCCACGTGGACTCCGTATGGACGTATTTGTGCAGACTGACCTCCCTACAACTGACATGACTGGGCAGTAGAAAGTAAAGTAGACGCTTGTTTCAGGGACTGCTTGTGTACTCCATGGCCCTGTTCATATTACATGGTCTCACACACACAATGTTGTCTTTTTTTTTTTTTTTTTTTTTTAAACTTTTACATGTTGTTCAGCCAAACACAACAAAGGAGCTCATCATCATCATCTTCTTGTCGTCAGCATGTTTTCACTGTGCATGTGGGGAATGTGTCTGAGTACAGATACGCTGATTATAGTTTATATAGAAACACGATCGAGACTTTAATCTTCGATTGACAGTTCACCCGCTTTCAGTGTTTACATAAAAACTGACGACTCAACTGCCCACAGGACTTAAACCAAAACTTCTGCAATTACACTTTGACAGATTTCGGCATTTTTCCTCTCTCATCACATCAACTGACATTTTTACTCAATTTACGTTTCAGTTACGTTTAGTTCGCACCTGCAGTTTTCAGCATAATAGAGCACAATACAGTTTTCTTGTGAAAATGACGCTTTCTCTAGTCTAAGTTGATGTTGACAAGATTTTTTTTTTACTGAAACACGTCATAAAGTCATTGCAGCTCAGATTAATGAACAAAACTGGAAAAACAAACCTAATCTGACTGATGACATAGTGTGTAAGTGAGTCTGTGTGTGTGTGTGTGGTCAATTGAGGTCATGTTGGGTTTATTGGATGCTGATTGGCTGAGGACCCGGTCAGCCTTTGGGGGATTAAAGCTCCGTGCCTTAAGTCTGAACACACACACACACACACACACACACACACACACACACACACACACACACACACACACACACACACACACACGCACACCGTAACTGTTCTAAAATATAACCTGGAAGGCAGTGAGTCACAGCTGCTTTTGTGCGGATATTGCTGTAGATCATTAACCAATGATGAGCAACAGGGGAGGAGGAGGAGGAGGAGGAGGGGATGAGGATCTCTTCACTGCAGAAAGATCATCACCCCTCTGAAGTGCCTCGATGCTGTCCAGCCCAAGAGAAGCGGTGGGCAGGTTCCCACAGTGATCAGCAGAAGCAGTCGGCTACTTGGCCTGCGCGGAGCCAGGGCTGGTTGGAAGCGGAGGGGACGGTGGAATGTGGGAGCCTCCCTTCAGTGGAGGTACCCCCGCAAACTCAAGATGTTAAGCTTGTTAGCTAGTGAGGAGGGGGAGACGAGCAAGCCCGAGATGGCTTAGGCCCAAGGATGGGCTCCTCACTCAGTCAGAGCCAGGACATCAGCTGAAGCGATTGGCGTCTCTCCGGTGACAGAGACGGACCAGGGAATAGTGGCATCGTTATATGCGGCAGAGGCTGAGCAGTCGGTGGATGGACTGGCGCCACCCTTACCACAGCAGGAGTAGCCAAATGCGGAGAGATGTTTGGCTTGGGCAGTGGATATGGATGAAAACACCAGGATTAGGTCTTGTTTTTAAGATCACATTTTAGCCATCTGATTTAATCTTGCAACACTGAGTATGCCAGCTGGCAACGTCCATACAAAGCCATGTTTAAGTTTAGCTGTTTTGGAAGCTCAAAAGCTCAGTAAAGGCGACTGGCTAGCCTAGCCACCAGGTTAAAACCAATCCTAGCTAAGACATCAGCAGTTGAGCAGTTCAATAGACTATATCCAGCTCACAGTCAACTTAAAATTGCTTATAACTTAAGATCAGGAAGTCTGATGACTAAAATCTTTCAACCTGATAAAACATATAGGTAACACAGGTAGAATCCAAAACCGTAGCATAATGATTTGGCTTAAAACTCCATTAAATGACAATTCATGACAAAGCTTCTGGTGGACAAATACAACACTGACGCATATGCCAAATGGCAAGTATAATCTGTCCTCAGGTCATCAGGTATAAGAACTCAAATTAGTCTGAAAACATATTTTTTGATTCTGCCGAAGGCCTCTCTGGGGATGAGGTTTGGACCTGCTGGTCTTCTGTCTATGTTGCGGTTTCTAACCTCTGAGTCGTGGATCTGTACCGGACAACAGAACATTTTCTACCAGGCAGTGAGGAGGTGATGTGATTCAGTCAAATAAAAGCTGAATAATGATTCTACAACTGCACCTTGTGACATAAATGTTCTTTTTGTTTAACGTGTTGTCTCATGTCTGAACAAACAGCTGAGTCACTTTAATGTAAAAGTCGTGACATCAACATAAAAACCTGAATCACTTCTGTAAAAATACGACGTTGGTCTGTCTGTTTATATTATGTTTAAGTCCATTGTGTGTGAATCTGACGTTAAGAGTCAATTTTGTGTGGGTGCAAGAGGTTCTGAATTTCGATACCCATTTTGGGTAAGAGTGACACAACTGTCACAAGACTGTGCGGTTCACATAGGTCTATGGATTTTGTACTTAAGTGCCAACACAGTGTAGAATTCCTATTGACAGTGTGTCAGTATTAAACCTGTAATAAATGTATGCGATTTGTGCTTTCTAAATTTAATGGGTATAAGCATTTTTTTAAGAGAAGTCATATGCTGTTTTGTTAATTTGGTTGACTTGTTAGTGTCACTCCAACAGTCGACTTGACTTCGCATATATTGAATTTAAAAGTTTAGTAAACAAGCAAGTGTTGTGGTAGTCATTTGTGTAACTGCACTCATAATTGTGGGTGTAAAATATTTCACACTTTTCCAAATGGTCTTGTACAAAAAAGTTGCAATTGTGCAGTCCAACAATGAATGTCAATCATATATCTTCTAAAGAAATGGTTTGTAGATGTTGAGTAGTGTTCTGTTGCTGTCAGCGCTGGTAGTCCAAGGTTATGGCTCTAGTCTTTGAATGACACACCGATCAACACCACAATAATTCTTGCAACAGCAGCAGCAGCTTTCAGCAATTACACACATTTTCTTTTTTAACTATTTTATTCTGTACGTTTTTTTGATGCGTTACTAGTCGTACACGCTTGCAGCTATAAACGTGCTTCCAAAGTTAAACGTTAAGCATTTTTAGGAGACAGGCGCTATTATTTTTGATTGATTTTAAATTAATTTTAAATGAATTCTTTAAAAATGTTTTTCTATGGGTATAAAGTGTAAACATTATGAAACATGATTGATATCTCAAAAACAATGAAGGCTACAATACTGAACCATGGTGAACAGCTTCCCCATACTTCAGTGCTTCACATTCTCAAAAATGGTAGTGACACCGCCATCATGTGGCGAGAAATGAGCTAATGCATATTGTAAAATGTTTTGGCAGATGTCTGGGCAACTGTGAGGCATATGAGAAAAATTCTAGTGTATGATGCTGCAGAAATTGACATAATTGGGGTCATCAATATTTTTCCACCGTTTCAAATTTCTTTCAAGACATACATTTGACTCCCTATCCTACATCTTTCACCCAAGCTTGACCAAACTTAGAGCATACCATTTCTGTTTGACCCCAAACACTGCCCACATTTGATTTGAGATATCATGTGTCGTTTTTCAATGATTGGCTAACAAACTTTTGGGGGTCTGGTCAAATCAATCCAACTATTTTAACTCTTAAATGTTTCACCCAACTGCAACAAAACTTGGGTCAAGTGCACGGACTGAGACCACAAATAAGACTGAGTTTCATGCAGTTTCATCACTATGGGGCCTATTAAAAAAAACAAAAGTTGCCTAGTACAAATCGCTTCTACTCCCAGAGAGTGATGGCTAGAAATATGGTTCCACCTTTGAAATGTCTAATATGATAAGGCCATATTAGCTCTGAAACACCTTGGTTATATCTTTTATAATTAATTCGTTATTAATGTTTTTTACGAGAATTCCATGAAATCACTAATATTGCAAAAACTGTAAAGGCTACAGAATCGGAACTTGACAGACAACTGGCCACTGGCGAAATGCTTTACATAGTCAAACGCTGTTGCGATAGCGCCACTGTGTGGCCAGTTAAAAATCTATTTTGTATGTTTTTTAGAATTAGTTTTTTCCTATTATGGCTTTTCAGGCAGATATGAGCTGCATTCCTGCAATGCAAAAAATTAAAATAATAACACTGTGGAATCGTTACCTCAATATGTCAGAAAATACAGCAACAGCAGCGGATGTAGCAATCAAAATGCATTTTCTTTAGGAAAAGCAGATATTCTACTTCTTTTTAAAATACTGTATACAGTATAATGTATTGTATCCCAGAGAAGATGCAAAAGATGAATGGTGAGATGCCTTTTTTATGTTGGTGCTGTGCAAATCAAAGAGGTGTTTTTTTTGTCACATTGTGACCTAAATTTGGAAATCTCTCATAGGATATTTTATCTCTGTGCATGCACTATGACATATCACTAAATCCTACCCACTTGCTTATTAGGTATGAATGGATAACACAGGTGCAAGTCACATGATCAAATATATCTCGCACTATTAGCAGAAACAAACAATAATGATCTGAATGTTGACATGCATATAGAGATTTATAGTAAAAGGTGGTATTATTTGTGTTTCTACTATGTGTGTGTATTTGTCTGTAAATGAGTATCTGTCTGAAGTTTTATTAGGTTTTGTATTACCCCTTTGTCAGACTCCAGTGTTTCCCTTTCATTATCTAGAGTATTTTTACATATCCAGTCAAATGTAAAAGTTTTATCTCTACCAGAACAAAACACCGCCACAATATCGGTACAGATGGCCACGTATTGATTTTCTTTCGTTTTTTTTTGTTTTTTTTTAACTATTTCAAATGGGTAAAATCTCATTTCATTGTAGAGTTGTGTGCAGTGCATTGATTATCTCAGCCCCTCCTTTCCTCACTCTCTGTCTCTCATAAACAAATTGACAACAGTCCTGTCTGTCATAGTCAGACTGGCCATCAGGAGCACCTGGAGAAGTCGTACCGTATCCATGGGACGGTAGACCATCAAAAACCCATAATACTTTTTCCTTCCCTGTCAATGTCTTTACAGGCCCCTTCTGTTTGCCCGTCATTTGGGCTACACATGACAACGTGCTGCGTGCATGTGTCCGGACTGGGCTCACTGGCCCACTACAACATGTAATCAACCCTCACCGACCCAACACAAGCCATGAGGGTTGTTATTTGTTCGACACAATGTGAAGCAATGGAGCTGTATATACTGTTCAATTATTCATTTGTCACAAAGTACTCGGCATTTAAACGATTTGCAGCGGAGTGCAGCACAGTGCCAGGTCCCAGACCCGATTTCTCCTCTGATTGTCAGGAGAGGTGAACTGGAGATAAATCGACCAAAAACCCTTGTGGTCTGAGCCAGGCTTAACAGAAAGTAACAGACAGTAACAGACAGTACAGGAAGTAACAGACCTGTATGGGAAAGATTTTGACGGCGACATATTCACTGAGCAACTGAGCCTTCCACACACAGCCGAAGCGCCCCCTGGCTTTGATTTCCAGCAACTGCAGAGGCTTCTGGCCCAGGATTGGGGAGGGGGGAAGGGGGCCAGGGTCCTGGAGGAAAAAACATGGAAACAAAAAAAACTGAATGACCGTAGAGTTAAAGTCCTACATACTGATCTGATTCTGAAAAAATAAACATGTTTCATGTCTTTATGTTTAGATTTGACTTTTATGACTCTGTGACTTTGACGTGTTAGTCGAGCACTAAGTGGTTAATCTGTGAGCTTCATTCTTGATATTTGAAAATAGCTTCAATTTTGCTATTTGTTCTCGTAGAGAACAAACTTTTAAATCTACATTTACATATCCAGTCAAAATTTCATATTTGACTGGATATGTAAACATACTCTGTTTTCAGATTTTTGTTTCAGAAAATAAAAACCAATGAACCGAATTATGAATAAAATGATTCAATTAGTTTACTGATTAGGGCAATAAGACAGCGCTAGGTCAGGCTGATAGTGGGTCCTCTGCTGGACCACAAGGTGAAGTACTTCAAACACTCTGTTGAGATAATAAACCGTAAATTTTGAATTCAAACATGCTATTACAATTGAAATGCTTTTCCCATGTTCAGATAAAAGTTCAAATTTCAAATAAGAGGGACAGCCCTAAACCAGGTGAGCTGGTCTGTCTGATGGGACAGGTCCAGTTTGAACCGGAGCTGAGACTGTTGGGAGGAATGACGGGAGGTGAACTTTTGACCACCTCTGGAGTCCACAGAGTCTGTTACTGACTCCATGCTCAGACGGATTCATATCATTCATGCACATCATCTGCTGATCAGGACATGGAGGCAACGTCTGCCCAACCGTGCACAAACACATCAACAACCATCACAGAGCATAAATAAAAAAACAAAATAAACAACAGTGACAGAGCGACAAAGGCAAGTGTGTTTTCAAAAGAAAAGTCATTTCAGGCTGGACGAGGAAGATAAAGATGCAAAAGTAAGTAAAGTAATCCCAAAAATGGGAGACAAAATAAAATAAAACCAGCGAACATTCTCCAGTGAAGCTGAAACAATGTGTTGTTTGATCTTCTTACCTCGATCATTATATGAAAGGCATGCTGAGAGGCAGACAGATAAACAGTTTACAGTCAGACACAAGGAGAATCATTAATACAAAGAAAGAGAAGTGACAGAGAGCAACTGAGGTCAAAGTAAAACATGTATTTGTATTTCTGTGTACAGTATTTCTATGAACTGGGTATTGAACCTCAATATGTCTTTGGTACAGACTGAAATGTGTTTATAACACTAAAGATGGTCATTAATGTCTGGTAAGATTTATAACAATGTTGACTTATTCTTTGATCAAATAAGCCAATTTCAGACATACACCCTTAGTCTGCCAGATAAATAGAGGATAAAGGTAAATATCATGGCAGTTTTCCATGTTGGTCTCATGTCTGAGTAAAGGCCACAGTCATTTTGATGTAAAACCATGACCTATAACATAAAACACAGAGAGAAAGAGATTAGATGCAGGTTTTGTTCATCTAACTAACATCCAGAGGAAAAGAAACAACCTTTGTGTTTGATGAAAAATTATGGTCTATCTACATTTTTAATATAGTAATTAGCCACAATAATATACAAAGAAATAAAGTTCAGTCCCCAACCTAATGTCCAGTCATTCAATGTGTCTGCACTGTTACATGTTACCTGCAAAGAAGAAAAACTACATACCCTCCCCCGTTCTGATCCTCCCTCACCCCCCTCAATCATTTTCATACATTGCCTTGGTAAATATGATTTTATAGGAATTTTGACTTGTGTCTCATGTCTGAGCGCTGCAGACACATTTCAGTTTGTACCACAAGTACAGAGGTTGGATTCCCAGGTCTATCTATGGAGTGTGCTTCTGTATCGGAGGGACTTTGGGGAGTTGACAGATTTAATAATCCATGCTCACGCCCTCCCTTCCTCTGACCCTGAAGCTCCATTCTGTGTTTTTGTAGTTCAACAGAGTGAGACTTCTTATGGATATGTTGGTGTTGTTATTGATTTGTCTTTGTTTTATCTTTTTTTATATTTATTCTTCTGAACCTTACGACTGTGGTGAAGTTGTATTTGGACTTTTGAAGTGTGGACCCCAGGAGGATTAACAACTGTCATGGCAGAGGCTGTAACAAATACATACCGAGTCAAACACACAGCACTCCAAAGATTAATACCGACATAACACTGAATAATCCGTCACTGTATCCTCTTGGATGTCCTTATGATGTGAATAAAAGTTTAGTTTGGAGAATGGGACTCCTGAAACTGATCTAAGATCAGCTCATGGTTCAAAAGTCCTGCTTTGTGAAAACTGTTTGTATTTGAGTTATTTCAGTTCTTTGTTCTGACTTTGGGAAATACAAAAATATAAACAAGTTCAAAGAAATATTAATTTAGAAATATTCAATACATATACAGTGAGTATCAGTATCTTGAGATAATCAGTATTTAAGGGACTCAGATCAGGATCTGGGCCAAAACAAATCTGATAATGACGTCCCTATTAATGACAAGGGCTTCAACTGACCATTATTTTATTAACAATTAATCTGCAAAGTAGTTTTTCGATGACTCCTTTCTTCTATAAATTGACAGAGAAGAGTGAAACATGAATGACATAATGTTCCACTGACCAAAGTGACGTCTTCAGACGTTTGTTTCATCTGACCACCAGTCCGAAACCCAAAATATACATATTCATATAGTTCACTAACATGTGACAAAGACAAGCATCAAATCTTCTCATTGGAGAAGTCAGGAACAGCAAATATTTAACATTTTTGCCTAAAAATGACTAAAACGATTATTCAATTATCAAAATAGCTGCTGATGAATTTTCCGCCAATCGACTAATCGTTGTGGCTTTATTTAAGACTTTTTAATGAACCTGTAAATCCACTGTCAACTGCTGTCAACCCCCTAGACCAATAAGAGGACAGTCAGCTGGATATAAACCTGCTGCTGTCTCAAAACACCACAGAAGAAGAACCTCCAACACAGAAACACTGTGTGTGCGTGTGTCTCACCTGTGTGGGCACCAGTACAGGTGGGTAAGCTAGTTTGTGGTGTTGGTACATCCAGAACGAGAAGAGGACGATGGCAGTGACAGCCATGATGGGAACCAGTGAGTACATCAGAGTCTTTAGCACTGGAGGCGGAGACGTCACTGGTTTGTTTGTTGCTATGGAAACACACAAAGCAACAAAAAGTAAAAGTCAATTTATATAGTTACAACATTACAAACTGCAGCACTGATTCAACAACACAGTTCATCCACAGAAACTCACCAGGCTGTACGAGTATAAAGTCAAGACAAATACAGAATAAACATTATTCATCACAATACAGTGATAATTTTACAGGAAAGTCATGTTATGCGAATAAGGTCTCAACGAGAAGAGAGTCATGCTTCTGAGACAAAAGTCAAACTAATACAGGAAATACAATAATAATAGTATGAGAATAAAGTTGTAATAAACAGACAAAAAAGAGTTTGGAGAAAATGTCTTCATTTGACAAAACACAGTTTTGCGAGAATTTAAAAGAAGTTTTATGAAATTTTCATCATTCATTTTGAGACAAAAAAGTCAAGTTATGAGAATTTCTAAAAACCGGTTTCATACAGTCTTTCAGAGACTAAAACACAGAAGCATTTTCTCCAGAAAACTCACTCAGTTCTACTTTGATAATCTATTTTATTCACATCTAAAAACAACTTAACTTCCACATTCCTGTGTTTCTGTAGTGAGGACATGAGTTTACAGTTCTAAAGTGTGTTTCAGTGGTTTCTAACTATTGGTCTGTGTTTTGTTTTTTCTGAAAAGAATCATGAAAACTTAGTTTATATAAAAACACTGAGTCAGAACAACACAAGATACAGAGATGCTGTCCACTTTCAAAAGCAGATAATAGGTGGACAGGTGTGTCTTACTGGGTATTGGTGGCTCGATAATGTCAGGGCTGTAGAAGAACTTGTCGTTACACAAACTGCCTTCACAGCAGCAGAAGAAGACTTCAGGAGCATCTTTCTTCTCCACACACTCACTCCTGTCAACAGAAGAAAAGTTACGCATAAAATATGTCTGAGGGTTGTCGGCCCTCCCTCCACATCACAGAAGTCTGACTTTTTCTGTTTCAGAGCTGAAGATGTTCCTCTGCTCGTCTGTTTTACCTGTTAAACACCTGTTTTTGTTTTTTTTAATTAAGTGCTCTGTAAGACTTTTAAAACCCGCAGACAACCCGCTATTTTCCTCAGATTATTTGTTTCTCTGGTCCAGTAGTGTCAACATTATTAAACATTGTGTTTAATAATTTTTTTCCTCTAACATTAAGAGGGGCTTTAAACCGCTGGGGGTGGGGGCTGCATTTGAATTCGTTCCAACAAATTGCCAGTTTGTTTGAGTTTGTTCAAACGTAACGTTTTGAAAAAAGTAAGAGTCTTATGAAGAGTAAACATTCAGCTGTAAAGACGAGTAGTAAACATTGAACCTGTTTACTGTGGCAGCAGCTTGTTTCACTATAACACGTCAGCAGAGCTGCAGGTAAACGAGTTCAACAACATGTAGAGACATGAGGTGACAGCATACACAGACTCTGCTGTCACCCTACAACGCGGACAGAGTGGGGTTACTGAGGAGTGGAGATCTGATCTTGGGGGGTAGGTGGGGTCAAGTAAAACCATGCTGACACTACAGAGGACACCTCACAGGTAAGTCTTCAGTGAGATGAGCTGCAGGTTGACCAAAGACTTTGCTGTGAGGTCAGGGAGGTTTTAAACTACAGTTAGTGCCGTAGAAATGTTCAGAATGAAAATAAAACATGTCAGGACGTCTGTCTGCTGCTGACTGAATGTTCACACCTCCAACACCGCCAACCTGACACATGAATCCACTTCCCTCAGGGGACAAAGATAATCCACCTTTAACCTGAAATCAAGGTGAGATGCAGACTGAAGACACAAACACTTCAGCTTCTTCTGTTACAGTGAAAAATGGTTTATATCAAACACAGGAAAGTGTGTAGCTGAGGTTAACAGCTGCTGGAGATTAAACAGCTGGCTGTGAGCTGATAATGAAAACAGTCTTCTGTGAAGAGTTCAGTCAGATCAAGTCAACTCAGAAACAAATCAGATGCCTGAACATAGTTTATTTTATTTGGATCAAAAGCTAGGAGAAATTACTGTAATTGTCCTAGATGGTCACTGTTTTTCTGCCAAAGCAGTATTCAGTGTTGGAACTACAGGGGAGGTGGGGAGGGTCATAGCTCCTGAGACACTCTTTGCTGGTAGTCTTGGTGGGTCTACATGTTTAGTGCTGCCCCCACCCAAAAGGATTACAGGAATAACCTCTGAGACACTGATGATTTGTAGACAATACATCTGTAACTTAGTGTGTCTCACACACACACACACACGCACACATGCTGAACTCCTCTATGCGCCTGCATGCGTCTCCTGTCTTACCTTTTCATCTGTGATGTGAAAACATCAGATTTCCACAGTCATACAGGACTCAGTGTTGGTTAGGGTTAGGATGTCTTGAGTCATTGTGTCATGTTTACAGTGTTGCTATTTGTAAAGTGATGCAGCTTAAAAAAGTGCAGTGATCCCCTGACCATATGCTATACAACTAGGGGGAAACCATAGTTACCTTTAGCCTTTATTCTCTTTCCATTCAGTCAAACTGTCCCATTAAAAGCAGCTGAATCAGCTGTGATCAGCCCCCCTTGTTGCAGTGTAGCCATGGATGTACAGAAAAACTGTCAGTGGATCATTGTGATACTGAAGAAATCTTAAAAAACATGAGGATTCTGATTGAAGTTCTGCAGCCTCTTTTTGCTCTGATTTCTAAGTGGACTTATGGAGCTTTATTCTGGAGGGACAGCAGAGGCAATGATATCCTCAGGAAGTGGGAGTCACACTGAATCATATCAACTTGTTTTTCATATCTGTGGTTTCAGATCTGACTCCATTAGGACTCTGAGGAGGAGGAGCACAAGTTTTAACACAAACTGAAGCAGTCAGGTTCAGACTGGGGTCTTATTGTGACTGAATGTGGTTTGAGGGTCAGAGATAAGTGACAGAAGAACAAGTTTCCCACAGTGTCTAACATCAGTACAACTGTCCTGCTGCAGTTACCTGTCGTAACAGTTGACATCATCCAGCCAGCAGCCCTGTTTGACCACCTGGACAGCTCCTGAGACGTTCTTCCAGGTGGCGAAGCAGTGCAGCCTCTTATCTTTCTCCCCGGAGCAGGTCACCACCCCGCTGACGTTACCCCGTCCCTCCAACGCCAAAGAGGAGGAGGATGATGATGGAGGACTATAGTTGTAGTGAACACATTTCTGAGTCTCTGAGCGACCCAGGATTGCACCTGAGGAGGAGACAGAGTCTGTCAGAGTCTGGACTCACATGGTTCTCCTTAAGAACTGATCAAAGTCTACATCTGAAGAAGGTCAGTTACTGACAGGAGCGTCTGTTAAAGCAGCAGAGATCAAGGAATCCTGACAGGGGCTGATGCAACCAGTCCAGCACACAGACAGACACAAATGCACACACACACAAAAAATAAAAATACACATAAAAATACACACACAGAAACAGATGCATAAACACACACAGACACATAAATACACAAGCATGCACAGACAGAAATACACACACAGACACAAACACACACACACAGACAAACATATAAACACACATAAATAAACACAAAAAGACAAATAAACACATACACAAATACACATTTATGATTATATTGTTTAATTAATGTGAAGTGAGATCTAACAGTGACATTATATTTCATAGAAACATCTGTCCTGCAGAGTGAACACAGTAGAAACAATAGATGCAGATGTAGTTAGCTTTTGCTGAGCCAGTGCATCCCTTCTTTTTAAGTATGAACCAAATTGTTGATCTGGCCTCTACTAAGGTTTCTGCCATCTGTCTGACAGGTTTGTTTTGTTTTTTCAGCCAAATGACGTCCTCCATCATTTTTATCGACACCTCTTTGGTCCGCATATTGAGAATTCCCATGAACAGCTACCAAATGCAAATTAAACACTTGGAATCAACTCCAAACCTTTTATCTGCTTAATTTGTCATGAAATAATGAGGGAATAGGCCACACCGGGCCATGAAACTGATCAATTGTCATTTGCAAAATTAATTTTGAGCATCTGAAAATGAAGGACTATGTATAAAAATGGCTTTAATTACTAAACGGTTAATGTGATAATTTTGTTAAATCCCTTGAATAGAAGCTGTTAGTCCACACACACACACACACACACACACACACACACACACACACACACACACACACACACACACATGTATATATATACACACATACATACAGACATACATACATATACACACACGCACACATGCTGAACTCCTCTATGCGCCTGCATGCGTCTCCTGTCTTACCTTTTCATCTGTGATGTGAAAACATCAGATTTCCACAGTCATACAGGACTCAGTGTTGGTTAGGGTTAGGATGTCTTGAGTCATTGTGTCATGTTTACAGTGTTGCTATTTGTAAAGTGATGCAGCTTAAAAAAGTGCAGTGATCCCCTGACCATATGCTATACAACTAGGGGGAAACCATAGTTACCTTTAGCCTTTATTCTCTTTCCATTCAGTCAAACTGTCCCATTAAAAGCAGCTGAATCAGCTGTGATCAGCCCCTTGTTGCAGTGTAGCCATGGATGTACAGAAAAACTGTCAGTGGATCATTGTGATACTGAAGAAATCTTAAAAACATGAGGATTCTGATTGAAGTTCTGCAGCCTCTTTTTGCTCTGATTTCTAAGTGGACTTATGGAGCTTTATTCTGGAGGGACAGCAGAGGCAATGATATCCTCAGGAAGTGGGAGTCACACTGAATCATATCAACTTGTTTTTCATATCTGTGGTTTCAGATCTGACTCCATTAGGACTCTGAGGAGGAGGAGCACAAGTTTTAACACAAACTGAAGCAGTCAGGTTCAGACTGGGGTCTTATTGTGACTGAATGTGGTTTGAGGGTCAGAGATAAGTGACAGAAGAACAAGTTTCCCACAGTGTCTAACATCAGTACAACTGTCCTGCTGCAGTTACCTGTCGTAACAGTTGACATCATCCAGCCAGCAGCCCTGTTTGACCACCTGGACAGCTCCTGAGACGTTCTTCCAGGTGGCGAAGCAGTGCAGCCTCTTATCTTTCTCCCCGGAGCAGGTCACCACCCCGCTGACGTTACCCCGTCCCTCCAACGCCAAAGAGGAGGAGGATGATGATGGAGGACTATAGTTGTAGTGAACACATTTCTGAGTCTCTGAGCGACCCAGGATTGCACCTGAGGAGGAGACAGAGTCTGTCAGAGTCTGGACTCACATGGTTCTCCTTAAGAACTGATCAAAGTCTACATCTGAAGAAGGTCAGTTACTGACAGGAGCGTCTGTTAAAGCAGCAGAGATCAAGGAATCCTGACAGGAGCTGATGCAACCAGTCCAGCACACAGACAGACACAAATGCACACACACACAAAAAATAAAAATACACATAAAAATACACACACAGAAACAGATGCATAAACACACACAGACACATAAATACACAAGCATGCACAGACAGAAATACACACACAGACACAAACACACACACACAGACAAACATATAAACACACATAAATAAACACAAAAAGACAAATAAACACATACACAAATACACATTTATGATTATATTGTTTAATTAATGTGAAGTGAGATCTAACAGTGACATTATATTTCATAGAAACATCTGTCCTGCAGAGTGAACACAGTAGAAACAATAGATGCAGATGTAGTTAGCTTTGCTGAGCCAGTGCATCCCTTCTTTTTAAGTATGAACCAAATTGTTGATCTGGCCTCTACTAAGGTTTCTGCCATCTGTCTGACAGGTTTGTTTTGTTTTTTCAGCCAAATGACGTCCTCCATCATTTTTATCGACACCTCTTTGGTCCGCATATTGAGAATTCCCATGAACAGCTACCAAATGCAAATTAAACACTTGGAATCAACTCCAAACCTTTTATCTGCTTAATTTGTCATGAAATAATGAGGGAATAGGCCACACCGGGCCATGAAACTGATCAATTGTCATTTGCAAAATTAATTTTGAGCATCTGAAAATGAAGGACTATGTATAAAAATGGCTTTAATTACTAAACGGTTAATGTGATAATTTTGTTAAATCCCTTGAATAGAAGCTGATAGTCCACACACACACACACACACACACACACACACACACACACACACACACACACACACACACACACACATGTATATATATACACACATACATACAGACATACATACATATACACACACGCACACGCACATTATATACACACACATACGTATGAAGAATATCTATCTATAATATATATATAAAGTTAATAAACAATGACCGCATCATTTTCTTTCTTCTGTAAACCAATAACATACACTATATATATATTAGAGAGAGAGAGAGAGAGAGAGAGAGAGAGAGAGAGAGAGAGAGAGAGAGAGAGAGAGAGAGAGAATATTGGCTGATATATCAATAACAGAATTTTTTACTTTGGTAGTGGCATCAGCCCCAAAAATCCAATATCAGTCAGGCCGTAGTGTCTTCTCTTTAAACCAAGCAGCAAAGTCATTCATCTAACATCAGTATAGTTACTTCCTGATAAACCTGGTTCCTTCTCTGTGAGGAGACATGAAGGTGTATAAAGCTCTGCATGTCTGAATGAATGAATGTCACTTTCTTATACAGGATTCACATTAACACATGAAACAGCTTCGACTCCTACAACGTCGTGTCTATGGTGAGTTGTGTCAGTCCTGTGCTCATGTCTGTTCTTTGTCACAGTTAAGATGGGCTTAGTGAGTTAAGACACTGACTGAGGGCTGCTGTCTGTGACTAGTTTTATTTAATCTATATCTGTAAACAATAACTGCAACTGTTTTAATAGTCGATCAATCGTTTTCAGTCATTTTTCAGTGCCAGATATTCTCTGATTCCAGCCTCTGAAATTAATGGATTTCCTGCTTTCCTTTGTCATGTATCAGTTTAAACTAAATATTTTGGGGTTTTGGAGACATCTGAAGACGTCATGTTCAGATTGCCAAAACTTTGATCGAAAAGGATTTTTCAGAGGGTTAAACTAAGAACTATGTTATGAAAAAAGAAAAGTTATTCAGGAGCTGTAAACTGACTGAAGGTGAAGTTGATTAGACCTGGAATCATTAGTCAGTTAATCAATTAGTGAATCAACAGAAAATGAATATGCAACCCATTTCATAATCATTTGCAAAAATGCTGAATATTCAGTTGTTCCAGATTTGATGTTTTCTTTGTCATGTAATACAGTAAACTGAAAATATTCTAGCACTGTTTTGATAGCTCATCATTCTCCAACACTGCATGGACAAAAAGAAGAATATCTGGCTGATTAATCGATAAGGAGAAGTCAGTGTGATGTTGCCGTTTCCTCACTGACTGACAGAACAAACTCAGCTGGTTTATCGGAGGGCAGATTTCTGTTTTATTATTTATATTGTGATGTAACAATAACAAGAAGTTAACTTTCTGTCAGAGTGTCTGTGTTGTTTCTGCTGCAGCTGACAGTGATCGCACAAGACAAAATGAGCTGCTTGTTGTGTAAACATCTGAGCGTGCTCAGAGCACAAGGTCACCTGACAGGTGAGAGCAAACAACAGACTGAACATCATCACTGAGAGGTAACTGAACTGTACAGGCAGTGACACCACGACACACTTCACAAGTTACATCTCTTCAGTTCTGCTTACACAACTGAAACTGATTCAACGTGCTTGAATTCTTTTTCCATCAGGGTTTCTGCAGGTTCACCGCATAAATTTAAGATTTTGTAAGCCCTTCTTAATACTACATAGAATATAATTTAATACCTGAAAAAGCAGTCAAAATTATATGGACTAGAACTATTTACCAAGTGCAATGTGAATTTATTTGACATAATTGTCATTATTTCCTGGTATATTCCTAATAATATCATTAATTATTCGTTATACATGACCATGGCCTGGATAATCAGCAGAAAATAAATGGATGAATTAATAAATAACTAATTTTAAAATCACAAACAAAAACATTGTAAAACTAACATATCTAAATTAAACAGGCCTTTTTTGAGGAATCCTAAATCAGTAAGTTTTAAGACCTTCCATGATTTGCAGACACTGCTACATGCATCTATAAGGAGGCAGAACAGTCTTTGAGGTTGAAGCTCTGAAAGAAGATGAAGTGGCAGCTGAAGTAGAAACACTGAGGTGAGTTTTAGTAAGTACTGAAGGAAGTTCATGTGTCATTTGAACTACACACTTATTATAGACAAATGAGTCCATGAAAGGCAAAATACAGCTGTTTAAATGTGAAGACTCTGAAAGGTAACTGGAGGTCAGTCGGAGTTGGGGTACTGTTATTTATTGTATCCTCGGAACTTGTGATACCAAAGATACCATTAAAATGGTGAGACGTGTCAGACATGAACAGAACTTCTTACAGAAAACATCACGTTTTAAACAAACAACATCCTCTTTTTCAAACTCTACAAATTAAATCTGACACAGAGATATTTCCCTCCCAAAACACAGCTGATATTTGTTACTAATCATCCAGAGGAACTCAGAGATCAATGAATCACATCAAACTAATCTGCTTGGTGAACCAGCTTTGATCTCTACCAGGTAATGTCAGTCCACAATTGACCTGACAGACAGATATGAGAAACCTAGACCACAGTATCTTGGTCTCTGAAACCAGGATGCTGTAAAAACCAAATCAGAACCAGATAGTTGAGCCATGTAAAGAAATTGATGCAAACTCAGCTGTCCTCCTGTCTCCTAACAGACAGCAGCAGTCTGAGGCTGAATCTAAATTTCTGGACTTCACCACACTCGCAGACTTAATGGGTGTGTATGGGAAGTATATGAGTGTTGTCCAGATCTACAACTCATCAAGTCCACCAGAAGCAGCAATTCGGTCTTCCAGAGAGGCCACACAGGGTGCAGACTTAATCGGACTACGCTTAAAAAATTACCCATAATTCATAGCAATATGGACTAAACGATGTAATAAATAAGTAAATAATATGTATCATATATATGTCTGAAAGTCTGCGAGGGCTCAGTCCACAAGTCAGGAGCATGCTGATCCAGCTGGTCCAGCTCTGCCCTCATAGTCCATGACCAGGACCAGGCCTTCCTTTGCAGACTAAGACTGATCAGACACACACCAGCACTATGTCCATGTGGACACTGCTGGTAAACTCCACTTTAAAATCAACAATGTCATTTCTCTGTTCACCTCATGAATGTGGAGATGGAGAATAAAATAGGTTACAGGATGTTTGGTTCACTAACTGACTTCAGATCAGTACTCCTGACAGCTAAATAACCAGTTTTTCCCTGCCATTACAATTCTCAGGCAAAGCGTCTAAACCGAAAGAACAAAAAAAACTATGCTGAGAGTTTTCTACTGCCCTGCAGAGACAGGATGCCGGAAATCAGGTTTGAAAAAGTTAGCGTCATGTTACATTCAAGGACGAGATGATGACCACTACATGTAGACAGCATCAGACATTGTTTTTGAATGGAGAGAGAATCCACACAGTCCTCTATAGAGAGTGATGCATTATGGATTGTTTGTAGCCACAGCTATTAAGCCCTCTAGAAACCTGGGAAAAACCCTGGATAATTGCTGTTAAATTAGCCTGATGCTGTCTCATCAGGTCTACATTTAGGTCTTATTTGGACTCTGACATTTTACAGACCAAATGATTTATAAATTATTTGAGAAAATAATGAGATAATAACAAATTACATAATTAAAATAATCATTAGTTGTGGCTCTACATTTAATACAGAGACACTAACAGATTTTGTTGCACTGACGCTACGAGATTTATTACAGACAAAAAGACTGGTATGAAACCACCTGTCAGTGAACGTCACACCTCCACGTGTGTATTACTGAGGAAGGTCAAACTAACACTCAGGTGTTAGTGTTTACCAACTGAAGATCTGAGGAAAGGTCAACCTAACTACATCTGAAAGACTGTGAAACCATGAGGCTGACTGGATGAACACAGACGCGGCTACAAAGTATGAAAAAACTCTGAGAAATGAACTGAACCAAAACAGTGGAATGGTCCTTTAAATATGAACAGTCTTATCCAATGTGTATGGGCTCTACACAGCACACAACACACACACACATACACAGCATTAATCATTCAACCATACATATTAAAAGGACACACAAACACACACACACACACACACACACACACACACACACACACACACACACACACACACACACACACACACACACACACGAAGTTTGTACATCTGTCTTTTTGAGGACACTCTTTGACACTCATTCCCTAGCCTCTAAACCTGACCTTAAAACTAAAGTAAACCTGATTCTAACCTGAACCCTAAAACCAAGTCTGGACCCTCAAAGAGCACTTTGACAGTGTGCGAGAAAGTGAGGACCAGACAAAATGTCCTCTCTTTCCAAAAATGTCTTCAGCCTCAAGGTATTAACCTCAAACTGGTCCTCACAAAGATAGCTATACACAGAAACACACAGACAGCAGGAGGTCTAATGGTGGACATGAAGCTGCTGGTTCTCAACCAGATGTTTCTACTTCAACAGCAGCAGCATTTGTCCAGATGTTCTACTGTAACGGTGCAGCTAAATTTAACTACATGCACATGTCACATTAAAAGCTTTGCTGCAAGACTTTTCCTGTGAAAACACTGCAGGAAGTGTTGCATATTAAAACCGAAGCAGTCATTTTCCTGGATTCTCTGGTTCCAGCTTCTCACAGCTCAATATTAGCAATTAGTGAGATGGAATTGAATATCTTTGGGTTTTCAGCAAAACAACTTGAAATATTCAAATGATGTCAACTTTGGGAACATTTGATTGGCATTTTTCACTGTTGTTACAACATTGCACAGACCAAAATTTCAATTGATTAAGACAATACTTTACAGATTAATCACCCTAAAAAGAATCCAAAGCCACATAAGAACTGTCAGCAAGGCCTGGTTCAAATAATGGCAACGGCATGTAGTTCCTGCACTTCCTGTGGGAGCTACAACTGCCGCTGTTTGTGGCAGCCTTTGGTAAGATGCAATGTTTGTGACTGACACGAGCCCCATATACTGCCACAACCATGGTGCCACCAAAAGTATGACAACTAGGCATACGATGTCACTACCATTCGCTTGGGGCACCATTTTTGAACAGACTCCGCTCTCAAGGGGCTCCTAGCAGAGACCTCCAAATCATTCTTTGCTGGCATCCGTGCCAAACATTAAGAGCTACCTGCATGCTGGTTTCCAGCAATTGCCACAAACAGCGGCCACTACTGTACATCTTGACAGCAAAGACATGGCTGCTGTTTTGGCATTTTGCCAGCAGCTGCTATTGCTGTTACAATGGCATCTCACAAAGAGATGCCACAGTAACAGCCGCTGTAGCGCCCAGATCATAAAGTGGGTGATAGTACGTCAATAGTGGTTCAGCAGCATATGCCGATCCCTTCAGTTGCATCTGCTATTCCCTACTGGTATGCTGCTCATGTTCCACCAGCCATACCATTTCTTCATCTGCTGTTTGGAAGTGGTAGGACACTGTCAGACAGTCACACCAGTCCCGGCTTGATTCATATAGAAATTTGATGCCAAAGGGCTGGTTTTACGACAAGTACTACCATAAATGTACATTTTTCGTCTTTTTTGACAATGGTAGCCCAACACAGTGCTGTAAATAAAAGAATGTATACGTTTTTCTCATCCATTCTGTTGTTGGGATATGTGTGATGCTTTTGAAGTGACAATAAAATATGCTCATATGCTTGCTGATGTAACCAAAGCTAGTATTAGAGTTAACCTTAGCTAACATGGCTATTGTTAGCCTAGCCAACGTAGCCAGTCTGACTAATCCATAACAAAATTTAGAGCCAACCAACCAAATCAGTCAGGCTTTAAGAGCGGCCACTCCACTGAATCGGCTCTGTTGTCTATGGCAGAAGCCCTAAAGGTAGCCAGAGCTGCAGCTCAGTCCTCGGTCTTTACCTTGCTGGACCTACCAGCAGCCTGTGACACTGTAAACCACCACATCCTGCTACCTGTATCTTGGGCAATGCATGGACAATACAATTTCTTTGTTTGAATCCTATCTCACTCGGCATTCCTTCAAATTTGTCATGGCCAGGACATACGTCCTTATCACATCTCCTCCCCGCAAAGCTCCGTTCTGTGGTCCCTTCTTTTTGCAATATACACCACCTCCTTGGGTCCATATATCCACTCGCATAGCTTCTCATATTACTGCTACGCAGACGATACCCAACTATACCTGTCATTCTCGCCTGATGACCCCAAGGTCTCAGCACAGAGCTCAACTTACTTAAGTGATCCTGACCAATCAACCTCGGAATCACAATATCAACATAAAAATTGCCTCCTTCTCTCTCACCAACACAAACAGGGTTCCGAGAAACCTGGGTGTCATGTTTGATTACCAACTACCCTTATCTGATCATGTTGCCTCTGTTACCCCATCGTGCTGCTTCGCACTACACATCATAAGAAAAATCAGGCCTTACCTGACTCGGTATGCCACCCAACTCTTGGTACAGGTCATGGTTATCTATGACCTTCGTTCACGCACAGTGAAACACTTACAGATGGTCCAGAATGCGGCGGCGTGTCTGGGATTCCATCAGCCTAAAAATACATGTCACGCTGCTGCTCATTGACCTCCACTGAATACCTAGTCACTAATGCTTGCCTACAGAGTAACTTATGGGTCTGCACCCATTTACTTGAACTTAATCATACAGGCTTACGGTCCTTCTCGGCCACTGTGTCCCTCCAAGAACGTTGTCTGGCATTGCCATCCCTGCACACAAGGTAATCACAGTCCAGACTGTTCTTGTTTGTGGTTCCTTGATGGGGGAACACGCTACCAAATGTTACCAGAGCAGGGGCATCCCTCTCTGTCTTCTAGAAACTCTTGAAGACTCATCTCTTCCGAGACTCCCTTCTCCTAACCCCTCTAACAACCAAACATGCCTAACTAGCACTTGCTATGCATTTTCAGAGCTCTTCTTTACCTAGTCTCCTTGCACCTTGTCTTTTGAACAGACCTAGTATTTAGTACTTACTTCAAGGTCTCCTACTGTACTGAAGCTTTAGTGTTGTTCCTCATTTGTAAGTGGCTTTGGATAAAATGATTGCCAAATGCCAAATGAGTAAATGTAAATGTAAATAATGTGTGTATTATTCTTGGAATGTTGACTTTAATAGTAGAACATGATCACACATTACATCATATAAAACTCCATGCTGCAGAACCAGGCATACATATGGCATCTTATTATTCACCATAAATACTTTGAATGAGTAACCAGTTGCTATCATCATGGCAAACAGCCTTTTCTACTGACAAGGATATGATTGGCATAGATGTCAGGGTATTTTCTCACTATGATCTATCTTCAGATAATCTGAAATAACAATGTATGTATTGATTACACCTGATATATGAATAGTTTTACAGTAAATTCCAACAACGAAAGTTGGTCTGCAGGTACGGAGATGGGCAGTATTTCTGCTACATGTATTTGAAATATGTACTTCAATTACTTTTGAGTATTCTGTAATTGGTATTTAACAGTGCTGATAAAACTTCAAATGTAAGTTGTAAGAATATACGTTAGAGGGGAGTAATTTTTAATTTTCAGAATACTAAAAATACTTTGTCCATGACTCACAAAACATACCACACAAAATAGTCCCTCATTTTCAGATGCTCAAAATTAATTTGGCAAATGACAACTGATCAGTTTCATGGCCCGGTGTGGCCTATTCCCTCATTATTTCATGAAAAAAAATTAAGCAGATAAAAGGTTTGGAGTTGATTCCAAGTGTTTAATTTGCATTTGGTGGCTGTTCATGGGAATTCTCAATATGGGGTCCAAAGAGGTGTCGATAAAAATGAAGGATGCCATCATTAGGCTAAAAAAACAAAACAAACCTGTCAGACAGATGGCAGAAACTTTAGCAGTGGCCAAATCAACAATTTGGTACATTCTTAAAAAGAAGGGATGCACTGGCTCAGCAACACCAAAAGACCTGGAAGACCACGAAAGACAACTAAAGTGGATGGCAGAATTCTTTCCTTGGTAAAGAAAAACCCCTTCACAACATCTAGCCAAGTCAAGAACACTCTGGAGGAGGTAGGCATATCATTGTTAAAGTCTACAATCAAGAGACTTCATGAATGTAAATAAAGAGGATTTACCACAAGGTGCAAACCACTGGTAACACTCAAGAGGAGATAGGCCAGATTGGACTCTTTTTTGACTGATGAAACCAAGATTAACTTGTACCAGTGTGATGGGAAGAGTATGGAGAAGGAAACTAACAGCTCATGATCGAAAGCCAGCACATCATCTGTCAAACATGGTGGAGTCAGTGTTATGGCATGGGCATGAATGGCTGCCAACAGAACTGGGTCAATGGTGTTTAATGATGAGGTGACTGCTGATGGAAGTAGCACGATGAATTATGAAGTGTACAGGGCTATACTAACTGCTCAGATTCAGCCAAATGCTGCAAAACTGATAGGACGGCATGACACAGTACAGATGGATTATGATCCAAAACATACTGCGAAATCCACCAAAGGGCTTCTCAACCTCAGAGAAATTGAATATTCTTCTTCTTCTGGCCAAGTCAGTTGCTTGATCTCAACTGAATTTAGCATGCTTTTAACCACTGTCCAAATACTTATGTACCTAACTGTAAATAGTGCAAAGGGAATAATATTGAACATGGAGTGGTTGATAATGGCCAGTACATGCATGTATATATGTCTATATACACAGTATAAACAGGGACACTGAAAGTGCATAATGATATGTACATGTTAAAAGAAGGGTACATTTAAACTGTAATAATTTAATAATATAATCTATAATGGCAGTAAGTGGATTTTTCTGTGTTAGAGGGTTATTGACACTGTATAACTGATTAACTGTTTATCAGGGTTAACTCAAGTAAATTTTATTTATATAGCACCAAATCATAACAGAAGTTATCTCAGGGCATTTTTCCTCTACAGCAGGTCTAGACCAGACTCGTTTCCTGGTTAAATTTACATAGCCTAGTTTTTCCTATCGAAAGACAATGACAGTGCATGACAGCATGGTGCATGAGAACCCAGCACTGACACTAACTGTAGTCATTTGCTTCATAAAAACTTGAACAGGTAGGAAAATAGTTGTGTATAATAACAAGCAAGGGCGGCTTGAAAGACAAAGAAACATAATGTAACTTATACTTCAGTCAAGACTTGAAAATAGTGTATTTGTTAAACACTTGTGAAAAATCTAAACATTTATTAATTTGTTGGCCGGTAACTGCTGTGAATGAGATTAAGTTAACAGTCTCCTCCGGGCAGATGTAACGTAAGCACAGAGAAGGGCAAAGGTACATAAATAAATCCAAATAAGATAACAGAATACTGGTGCCAGGAAATGTATCAATATAAAATACATTTTTATTTTGTGTTTTCAAAATACAGGAAAATACACGTGTAACATTGTACATTCTGAATTTTTATAAAATGGCAGAACATTCCAATTTTTATAATGTACACAAGGCTCTGGTGAGAGTGTGAACCCTACAAGAAGGAAGAACAGGAAGTAAAATGTTACTGCCACTGCATCTAAGTATTTTTTTTTAATTGTAGAAAGATCAAATTGTCTTGTCTTGTCTTGTGATTGCCTCACAAACTGTGAGGCAATCATTCATTACAAATATTACATTACAATAATGTAGAAGTTCTGGGTTTAGTGACTGTTAAATGCTGTGAATGAGAACAAGCGTCTACTGTCTATACAGCGCCCCCTCCTGGCAGATATTCCACCAGTGATGGTGGAATATGATGACCAATCGATTGGTTGAAGAATAGGTACGATTTCAGTTGACCAAGATTTTCTTTGGTTGACTACAACCCTAATTATTTTTCTGTTGATCAATTAATCGACTAATCGTATAAGCTCTACCAAGTTCCTGGAGCTCAAGTCGAAATCTTCAGATATCTTGTTTATCTTACCAACTGTCCAAAACCTGAATATATACCCTTTACAGCTGAAATGATTGTTTAATTTCTTCATTAGTTGATCAACAGAAAATTAATCTGCAACTATTTTTGTGGTGAATTAATAATATTAGTTGTTTTTCAATGAAAGAATGGAGCAGTTTATACATTGGATCAGATTTAAATTTTTCCTCTATTTTCTGTCACAGTAACTGTATATACAAAGTAAAAACTATATCAGATGTAATTAATACATACATACTTACATACTTAATATTTTCAGACTATAAAATAAGATCCAAGTGAGAGAACATCCCGATGTCTATGCCAATTATATCTATGCCAGTCGAAAACGGTATATGCCGCTGGATCAGGAGTGGAAGGATGGTAGAAAATGGTATATTCCGCTAGATCAGTAGTGGTATGTTGGAAGAAAATTGCACATGCCGCTGGATCAGGAGTGGTATGACGGCAGAAAATGGTATATGCTGCTGGATGAGGAGTGGAATGCCAGTGGAAAACGGCACATGCCACTGGATAAGTAGTGGTATGTTGGTAGAAAATGGCACATGCCACTGGATCAGTGTAAAATGGCAGAATCAGGGCCCTTGATGAAAAGTGTAAGAATTAAATTGAGAAACAATTTTCCAACAGTTTCTTAATAAAATAATTTAGACTGTGAAAACTTTTGGCAGCTCAGGGTATAGTGGCTTTAAATATTGTGAATGAGAACAAATATAGGACCCAATATTGGAATTCACAGTAAAACTACATCAGGTGTAATCAGTACATACACACATTGTCATTTCATACTATTAAGTTAAGGTAAGATCACAGTGAGAAAACACCCCAACGTCTATGCCAATCATATCTATGCAAGTAGAAAACTGCGTATGCCACAAGGATAGCAACCAGTTACTCGTTCAAAGTATTTACGGTGAATAATAAATAAGATGTCGTACGTATGTCTTGGTTAATTTTCTGCGACGTGGAGTTTTAAATAATGCAATATGTGACCACATTCTATTATTAAATTCAACATGCCAAAAATAACACACATATTGTTTGGTTAGTGGGCTTTAGATTTCCGTTATGGATTAGTCAACCTGCCTATTGTGGCTAGGCTAACAATAGCCATGTTAGCTAATGCTAGCTCTTATATTAGCTTTGGGTACATCAGCGAGTATATGAAAGTACTTTACTGTTATTTCAAAAGCATCACAAAACAGAAAAGAAACGTACATTTACGGCAATACTTGTTGTAAAATGTGCCCCCTGGCATCAAAATTTGCATGCGGTGCAGTACTGGTGTGAGTGCCTGACGGCGGCCTCCCACTTGCAAGCGGCACCTGCTGTTAGGAAACGGTATGTGGCAGTGGAACACAAGTGGAAAACCACTGGGGATTGGCATTTGCCGCTGAAACACTAGTGGCATACCATCAGCCACTTTTTGATCTCAGCATCTCTCCGAAATGATCAATTCACTGTAGTTCAGACACATTTTGATCGGTCTAAAAATAATGTTGTTATTACAATGTATCAAGGTTTGATACCAACAGTACAATTAGTACTAGTAATTATACTTAGGGCTGTAACAATAATTCTCATTACTGATTATTTTCTCTACAAATGCCTCCAAAAGCTTTATCCAAGACCAAATATATACAGTTACTGTGACAGAAAATAGAGGAAAAATTTAAATCTGATCCAATGTATAAACTGCTCCATTCTTTCATTGAAAAACAACTAATATTATTAATTCACCACAAAAATAGTTGCAGATTAATTTTCTGTTGATCAACTAATGAAGAAATTAAACAATCATTTCAGCTGTAAAGGGTATATATTCAGGTTTTGGACAGTTGGTAAGATAAACAAGATATCTGAAGATTTCGACTTGAGCTCCAGGAACTTGGTAGAGCTTATACGATTAGTCGATTAATTGATCAACAGAAAAATAATTAGGGTTGTAGTCAACCAAAGAAAATCTTGGTCAACTGAAATCGTACCTATTCTTCAACCAATCGATTGGTCCTGGGGAAAATAAATCTACATATTATCTCTACATTAATTCAATTGGTCACAGTACACTGAGTGCACTCTACCTAAATGATTTCTAAACATAAAAAGCTGGTGTTTGCAGTATATTAAATCTCAGGTTTCTCAGGTAGTCTTTCACTCCCCGTTGCAGTAAATAATAGATTGATCATGAAAGACAATTGTTGTTGCACTTTTCTCCTTACGAAAGTAATACCGTCGAGAGCATATCGACCAATCAGTCGACCAGGAGGCTACAGCCCTAAAAATAATCGGCAAATATTTTCATAAAAGATTAATCTTTTCAATGACTTTAAAAGCTAAAACTTAAAAATATTTTCTAGTTCCAGCCTCTCAAAACGAAGGATTTGTCATTTTTCTCTGTTTATTATCACCATAAACCGGATATTTTGGGGTTTTGAAGATGTCACCTTGGACAACTGAAGTTGTGCTGCCATTTTTCACTATTTTTTTTAATTTGAAAGGCTAAGAACTCGTGCATTATGCAGGAAAAATAATCAGCAAATTACTTGATAATGAAAATAGTTGTTAGTTGCAGCCCTAATCATCTGACAGAAAATGAATAAAGAAACTAATCATTCGGTTACGTTTAAGCAAACATCCCTGGTTTAAGCTTCTAATATTGAATATTTCTGTATTCTTAGTCTTCGGTGTCAGTAATCTGAATATCTTTTGTTTTTCAATAAAAAAAGACATTTAAAAATGTCACCTTGAGCTCTGGGAAGTTGTTAAGGGAATTATTTTATTATTTCCGGACATTATACACGCCAAACGATTAATCCAAAACATAATATGTAGATTATTCGATCATAAAAATAATCATTACTCACATAACTAAAACTTGTTACGGGCATTTTTCGTGTTTTCTAACATCTGAATAACGAAATATCTACTGTTGGAGAGAAGAATCAGCAGATCAGCCCATACTGATAATAACCGTTAGTTGCAGCCCTGTACTGAATCAGCAGGCTCTAACTAGTTAATATAAACACCATGACTTGTTGTTCAACAACTACAGTAAAGCTCCTCAGGCAGAAAACACTGCCTGCGTGTACAGTGTGTGATGCCAGGTACGGGCTGTGATGAAAGCAGGCTCACCTGAGGAGCAGGAGATGAGGAACACACTGAAGGCCAGTTTGGTCGCTGATCCCATTGTGGATCCAAAGACAGAAATCCGTTACTGTAGTTATAATCCAAAAAGAAGAAAACCAGGATTAACGTCCCTTCAAACTATCTTGGACTGGTGGCGGACACCGAGAGCCTGCAGCATTTCTCGGTCTGGACTCCTATTACAGTTCTGGCCTTAACGGTTTAACGTGATAAAATATGACACATTTAACCACCATGAAATGAGTTAAATCTTGACCACGGAGCTGCAGATATATCCCGTTTATCTGAGGACAGGCCTGACTAGAGAGGATCTGCTAACAGCCTGCACTGCCGACAAATCAGGTAATATCATCTGACTTTCAGGTCTCTTCATCGGGATCAAACACAGCTGAGCGTGCCGGTTCACTGTGTAATTAAAGGTAAAGTCACTGGCAGTCATACACTTGGCAGCTTACAGTCGAACTAGGTGCAAACTGGAGCAGGAACACAGCCTTTTTCTCAGGCATCAAAAAGGACATTTTCATCGATCTGCACCGATTTAGTGAATTTCCGAAGCGGGATTAAGCGGAGCTCCATCTGTAGCTAGTTGGTGGTAAAGTCGCTCCAAATTTCGCCTTTTATTTACAAAAACCTTCCACTTTTCTCTTGGCCGACCGTCACATTTAAGGTAAAGTTGAACCCGAAATGTTCATAACGTGTTTTTTTTAATGTAAAATAAACATATGACGTGGCTCCGAACGACGTCTTGGTGGTATGATCCTGGATCAGAGTCCGCGCCTGGAAAACAGCCCTCCACAAGCAGCCACAATTTTACCGAGCGGGGCTGAAGCCCACAATTCGCCACTGATGACCACAGCTCGGTCATCGAACAGCTAGTTGGCCCGGCTAGCAGTTAGCTTGGGTACCCAGCTAGCAGTCCCACTGGTTTGACGGGAGAGGGTTTCCTCACTGGATCCCGAGGAGGAAAACTACAAACCGCAGACAGAACCAGGCAGATTCTCCTCAGGGTGGCGGTGGACCCGTCGTGTAAATTATCCCGGCCTGACTAAATATAAACATCCGCGTGTTGTTCCCTCCCGCTGCGGTTCTCCTCCGTCTTCACTTCCACTCTCTCCCTGCCTCGGCGAGCACAGGCAAGATGGCCGCCCCGCTCAGATTATTATTATTTTTTTTTTTTCACCTTCTTCCATGGTCATCTGTCACAGCGCCGAGGATCATCCAATGACACCAGCAGTAGCCAATAGGCTGCGTGGAAGAAGCTCAGCCCGGATTCCTCCACCAAACCCGAGCGGCGTCCTGACGCAGCACGGCTGGAATGACTGGGGAGGACCGCCCCCTGTCAGAGAGACTGGCGGGCCACCGGATCCGCTACTGCGGACGAGGTTCACACAGAAAACACGGAATAACGACTAGACTAACGGAGAAATATTCAATACAAACATATTTAACATGTGAAAGGATATGTGATGAAAACCAGTTTATTTGCAGATTACATTACATTACAAGACTTCAACATTTTGGGAAATACTCTTAAATTTATATTAATCTTGTGGAAGTCAGTTTCAATCAAAAATCAAACTAATCAAAATTACTTTGTTTTCTGCGAGGAACTTCATTTGTACAGTGAAAAAATAAGACAAATACAACTATCACAAACAATAGCACAATCATGACCATGATTAGTTTACCATTGTGTGTAGCCATGATACATAAAATTCACATACAGATTAGTAGAATAAAAGCCAGGGGCAGTAGAAGTACAACAGTGCTACAGTGCAGTAGGGACAATGATGATCTTTACAATCCTGTTGAGGGATTCCAGGTTACTAACACTCATCCCTCCGAACCGTGCCCTAATATCCAAGGTCATTGATTCCAGAAAGGATCTGTAGAGAGCCTGCAGGACTGATGGCTGGACCTGGAGCATCCAGATCTTCCTGAGGAAGAACAGGCATTGTTGGCAATTGGAGAGTGTCAGCTAACCACTGGCCTTGAAGAGCCAGTGAGCCTGTGATCAATGGTGGTGTCTAGATATTTGAATTCCTCAACGCGCTCTACTGTCTGGCCATTTACCTCCAGAGTCGGGGCAGTGGCCTGGTCACTCCTGAAATCCACCAGCATTTTTGGTTTTGCTAGGATTTAGGACCAAGTAATTGTTCTCACACCAACCTGTGAAACTGTGGATTACCTTACTGATGCAGTTGTTAGAGTTAGTGGTGTCAATAATAACCGTGTCATCGGAATACTTGATATACAGCATCTCAGGATCTGAGCCCCTGCAGATGTCTGGGTACAGGGTGAACAGGACTGGTGAGATGACAAAACCTTGTGGTCCCCCAGTGTTACAGCTGCAGCGGCCGTTGAATTTGACAGTCTGGTGTATGTCTGTGAGGAAGGAGAGGATGACGAGTATGAGTTGGGGGTTAACATTCATCTGACAGAGTTTATGTCTCACTAAGTAAGGTTGCACTGTATTAAATGCACTTGAGAAATCCACAAAAAACCGTCCTGACAAATGATTTGGCCTTCTGCAGTTGTGTGTGCGTGTGGTGCAGTGCATCATCCACACCTCTCTGCTGCTTCCAACAGTTTCTGCCAGGAAAAGGAAACCATATATATATATATATATATATATATATATATATATATATATATATATATATATATATAGAGAGAGAGAGATATATAGATAGATAGATAATCTATATCTATATCCCAACAACCCCAGGTCCATCTGATTTACATGCATCTTGTTAGTTAACAAGATAGTCACCAATTTATCCTGTAGTCAGGTGGGTTCAGTTAACATGAGCCAGGAGTAAGGAGCTAGAAGCTAACTCTGAGCTAACTTGGCTTTGAAGCTAACTCTGAGCTAACTGAATGTATGAGTTAACTCTGACTTTTAAAAGCTAACTCTGAGGTAACTGGACCTAGAAGCTAACTCTGTGCTAACTGAACCTAAAAGCTAACGCTCAGCTCACTGGACCTAGAAGCTACCTCTGAGCTAACCGAACCTAAAAGCTAATTCTTAGCTAACTAAGTTAGCTTCTGAAAGTTGAGAATGACCCAAATTTATGTAAATATCCTCTGACGCAGTGTTAGCGACAGCCAGGTGAGAGCCGCTCAGACTCATCCTGATTCAGCAGAAACAAGCACAGTTTGTTTACTACTCCACTCCACTATGCTAAGGAACTTTAATGTTTTATAACTTTAAACAAAATGGAGGAAAAGCAGATCTTTGCAGTCTCCCATAGATTTATAGAAACGTAGAGATTGTGATCATGATTAGACGTGTGTCTGTACAGCTGCCATATTGGATATGTCAACAGTCAAGAGTAGAGACAGCCACAGTGTAAGAATAGAATGTAAACATGTTGCTGAGAAGTGTTAGATGGAGACAAATTGAGTTTGTCCAACACAGGGAACTACTTTGACTCTTACCTAGTTGGTCTACAGCCCAATTATTTTATGTTTATATATGACTTTATATCTGAACATTGGTCTCAAACACTTGATGCACTAAATTGTATGTAGTATTGTATTATTAAACTATAGTATTGTTGCATTATTGTATTATCATGTTATAGTGTTGTGTTGTATTTGTTAGTGTCTAAAGGGAATGATTGAAGATGAAAATAAAATATTTGAAATTTACAATATTTGTGTCATTGTTTATGTAATGGTAACTGTACAGCCTGCAGAAGTGGAGTTATGGTATGTGTCTTGCGGTATACAGATGAACTGACTGGATGTTCTTCTCTTAACTTGAATCTGGGGGAACAAAAATAGTCTTATTTACTTTATTAATGAATTGATTTAATTATTAATATAATAGCAAGCAACCAGGCAGCTTCATAACAATTAATAGATATAGAAACATCTACATCTTTGGAGAAAGTCAGAAAAGCTGAAATTCTAATTTATACTTGACGTTGCCTATTCATAGATTGGAGCCTGCATGTCCCAGTGGAAGTTGTGGCTATTCAGAATGTTAATGTTTTGGCATAGAGCTGATTAGATCTGTCTCCAGGAATTGAATTTAATTCCAAAAAGTAACCAGTATTATGTTCAATTTGTCATGTTCTAACAAACCAAATTTCATGAAAATCGGTTCTGAATTAAGCGAGGTACACTGATTTTGTAGTGAAATCTGCATCTCTCAATACACATTGTATTTGTTAACTAGTGGAACTTGGCCTGTCCAATTTGACGGTTGCAAAGACATATAGTAACAACATACAGCTGCGGCCAGTGAAGTATCTCCATTTCTATATCTATGGCAGCCTCCGGCCTCCCAGTTCTCTTTAACGTGTTTTTAACAAGTTGGCGGGACATAAAAAAGAAAGATGCGTAGAAACAAATCAGCGACACTGTTGATGTGTTAGTTGTGGGATACATCAGGAAATAACCGTCGGAGCAGTGGATGTAAATTACTCAACACAACCCCCCACAACTAAGGATTTATGAGAGGGCAGATACTGGCAACACTGTGACTGTATCTTCATTTAACCCTTATTTAATAGGGAAGTCAGAAAACAGTAATTCACCAAAGTGTCCTGTTTGATTAATTACAAAGCATATGGTAAATTTGTAAAACCCAGACAAGCGTGTTCTTTTGTTAATGAAAAATGTTCTCAGTGCCATTAAATCACAGTAGGTTTACTTAAAATTCAATATAACAGAAAACTATGATCACAAATTACAAAGGCATATTAAACACATTTTTAAATTACAATAACTATGTTATGAATAAAACTAATATACATGAGCTGTACTACACTGGCATTTCATCAAATGAAAAACCATACAAAGACATGCAATATCAATTACTGAACCTAACTGCCTTGAACCTAAGAGTCAAATCATCAGTACACACTAAAGAGTTTGTTTGCCTAAAACATACTTCTAAAGTGGTAACACCAGTACACATCTACTACAGGAGTCACATTTTGCTCCTGGGTGCACTTCTGGTTGGCCCGTTGCAGCTTTTTGCTACTGAAGACTCTTAAAAATGTTACTGCCATCACCTGTCTAACAACAGCAGAAATGAAGTATAAAGGCAAAAAATTGAACCTGTGGATGCTAAGGACAAAGAATAATAAACAAAATTCTAAAAAGCTTGTCTGTCCTTTCATCAGAGGAAGCTGAACTGGATGTGGTATTCTGCCCATTTGAGAACTAAGGATGTTGTCCATGCAGTCTCCCTCTACCAACCAAATGAATGGCACCAAATACACCACTCCATACCTGAGGTCTTCCTTCTGCTTGCACCCGTCATTCAGTTTCACAGTGTGGATACCTTTCAAATTACAATTAAAAAACAAACACTTTACTTAAGACATGGTGGATCACAATGAATCACATGTAGATACCAGCTTGTCAGGATAGGTGCATGAATGTCTGCTTCAGCTGACGGCTATCGTGTATGAGTTCAAGGTATTAAATGAACAAATTCCTACATGAAAAATGTTCTTATGTTACATTGTTTATTGTACATAAGAACACACTTCTAACTTTTTTGTGATATGATCCTTGTTTGAATGAACAGCATTTCCAAATAGAGATTCAAACATGTACACATGGGTCATTTTAAAACACTGTTCTGCGCTAACAGAAGGCCCTCATACTGAATATCACACACACCAAAGTGGCAGAAAGACATCAGTGGAACCTCATCAACAAGAATGGTTCATTTCAAAGTAATATATTGGAGAGATTTCCTGTTTTGGGCTTTCCATGTACTTTAAGAAAGGGCTGCAATTCCCATTTAGATGAGGGAATTTTTTTCTCAAGCTTCTCTGTGTGGCAATTTAAATGTTGTATTTGACTGTAGTTTCAGTCACTACTTTGATCATATTCTGGGTGTTTAATCTACGTTGCAGTAAATAATCATTCAACCTGTGAATTTGTTTTAGCTCTACATCAAATTTAAGAATCAATTTCTATGATTTATGTAAATAATGGTGTATCACATTCACTTACTTAGCATCCTAATTTTATCTCATTGATTAAGTAATCACTGTATATGGGTCAATTAAAAAGGACACATCCAACAAAAGCTATAGCCTATTATCTGTCTGCCAGTGCCACTTGTGAACTGAGGATCTGTTCACAAAATGTAGTAAACTTATTGCCTTATATTATTCCAACCCAGCCACCATAATTTGACGTCTACACTGGGTCACATGTGCCAGACACACTAAACAAACATTGTTAGATTAATGTTGGTTAAATTTACCTTTTTATCAGTCTTTGAATAGCAACTGTTACATTAACGCATGGGTTAAAACCCCTACAGTCTATGGTTAACACAGGTTACCAGCCCGTTGGGGCCAGGTACCATTAGCATAGTAAATGCTAAGTCCTCAGTTAATGCTGATGCCAGCTAGCTTGATTAACAAAGTGCAGTTAATTCACATTAACTGTGAAATTAATTGGGATGCCAATTGCCTCCCCTTCTCTGGTCCAAACACCTTGGAAAAAACACACCATCTGCTATTATACATTGTGCGCATTATACAGTACTTAATGCTAACATTGAATATAAAGCCCTCTAAATTTGGAAACCGTTAACAAAGTAAACATGTACTTCCCAAAAAAAACTGATATCAGAATCCCTTAAGGGTCTGTTGGTACAACTAACTGAAGAACACGCCATATTTATGGTGTACCGAAAACTTATCAAAACAAGCCAACAAACAGCATAACTTCCTGTGGAAAAATGCCTATTCCACTGACAAATAGCAAGAAAATAACAATAATTAGAACAGAACAGAATCAAAACAACATGTACGTGACTCAAGTTCACTTGTGAATTAAATTTCTGGCCTGCCTTATCCAAATGGCCTGACAATCACTCCAGCTCAGGCATGTCAATCAAACCAGGCACGCCCACAAACATACATCTCTTTGAGGCCTAATATCTACTTTATTATGGAGTTATTTTCAGAAGGGCCACCAGTACACTAATCAAAAGTAGTGAATCTAGCTAATGACGTCATAATGAATTGTGAAAAAAAAGATTGACTTAATATTTCCTGAGAGACTTTGACACTTTTTGAATGGGAGTTGTAGATTTTTTTGGAGCCAGCCCCTAGTGGCCCTCAGTGGCATTGCACTTCAATTTCACCTTATTTCTTTTCATAAAAATTAATTGAAGAGGGGCAGTTAGCAAGCTCATTAGCTTAGCACAGTTGCTAACAGGACAGTATTGGAGCTTGGAGCAGTTTTTACTCCGAGAGCGGAGGTTAAATGGAAGTGAATGAACAGCTAGTAATCTAGAAAAGCTTCTTGTCGCTTTGAGGGGACATAGTCTCACGGTCAAGATGACATGCTGTTGGTCAACATCAGATTCACCAGTCAGAGTCCACCAAAGTGCTACTCCACATGGATTATTAGATGGATTTTGCCTCCTCTGATTGTAGCAATTGCTCAAGAGCGAAATGATTCTAAATCATAGTCACACACGCCGTAAGAATACTTTGCATCTAAGCAACATACTAATCTAATGGAAAACTCAAATGTAATTATAGTCAGATATATAAGCCTTATTTCTTACGCATTCACACAGTCGGTGATTTTTTCCAGCTGTCCTTCCTGTATTTGGCAGCTGCAGCTGTTGCTTTTGGCCTGGATCATGTGTTTAACTTCTTCATACTTGTCTAATAATATAGTTTGCTCTTCATTTGGAAAATATGCCGCTCTACTGCCAGTAGACTTGTCCATGTTTGTGATTGATCATATCCTGCAAACGCCGCCCCTTTTATGTGAACGTGCTCAGGAAAACCTTGGTGACTGACTGAGCTGATAACCACCCTCATGTGACCGTTTAGTATGATTACGGTTGTCAGGCTCAGTGAAGCCGAATAAGGAAAAGATAGCCTTGGTAAGTTTAACTGGCTTCATAGTACAGGCTTCAGGTATTTATTGAAGACAAAACAAAAAAAACGTAATCACCTCTAGGAACACTGACATTTAGGGAAGTCAGCCAATCCAGGATATTTAGCCTAGGTTAGCAGAAAGACTAGAAGCAGAAGGAAATGTTAGCCTAGCTTAGCACATAGACTGGAAGCAGAAGGGGGGGGGTAGCCTAGTTTAGCAGAAACACTGGAGGCAGGTGGAAATGTTAGCATAGCTTAGCACAAATACTGGAAGCAGGGGTAAAAGTTAGCCTAGCTTAGCACAAATAAAGGAAGCAGGGGGAACTGTTAGCCTAGCGTAGCAAAAAAACTGAAAGCAGGGTGTAGAAAAAATTCTTCTTGAATATTGAAAGTTGCTAATTCTCTGAAGAATTACTGACTCGGTGTGATAAATCAAATCTCTTTACATTATGCCCCATGGAGAGAAGACCCAAATATGGTTGTTCTCTGAAAGGACTTTCATAGTGACTTGCCTAACCCTCCTTTTTGTTAAAGGTTATAGTTAGGTCTGATAAGGCTTGCCTTGAACCATCCCCTGGTTATGTTGCTATAGGCCTAGACTGCCGGGGGAATTCCCACGATGCACCAAGCTCCTCTCTCCTCCTTTTCTTCTCCATCTGTACACATTCACATGGCGTCAATGCTCGTTACTAACTTGACTTCTTCTCTCACCCATAGTTTTGTGCTTTCTCGTCCCTCTCGTCTCTCTTCCTGCCGCTTTCTGCAGGTATTTCTGCCCCTGGTGCTGTAGAGTCTGGATCTGTGACTGCAAACCCCCTACTGCCCCATGATCCTGCTCAATGTGCATTGCTTCAGTTATTATCATTATTCTTATATTTAGTCTCTCTCAACCCAGGCAGTCGAGGCAGACGGCTGCCCACCATGAGCCGGGTTCTGATCAATGTTTCTACCTGTTAAAAGGGGGATTTTCTTTGCTGCTGTCTTGCAGTACTTGCTCATGGGGGAATGTTGGGTCTCTGTAAATATATCTATAATGAGCACGGTCTAGACCTGCTATATGAAAAGTGCCCTGTGAAACTTCTGTTATGATTTGAGCTATATAAATAAAACTGACTTGGCTTGACTTGACCTTATATACCATCAGGTAAACAAAAGAACAGCAGTTACTGACCTTATGACAAGGTCCATTCAATCAGTCATATGTTCAGGTGTTAATCATGCCTCCCTCAGTACAATGGCCCTTAAATGTCAACACATAGTTAACTGTTAGCTGACTGTCATCTGACCACCTCACAACGTAGACACAGATCACCAAATTCATACCTAGATTACTAAATCTAAAAGGTTCATTTCCCACAAGGGGGAAACTCTTGGCCTACCTCCAGGTGTAGAAATAGAAGACAGTGTGGTTTTAGCAGTAGTTGGTAGTGGATCTATTTAGAAACCAATAATAATTAAATTTATTTTGTATGCGGGTGCAGGAGAATGCAGAAAACCCATTTAAATCACTGTAATATAGATAATACAACAGTCTGAACTCTGCTTGCAGCTTTGATGAGCATGTCAGTTTATGACATGTAATCAGACTGATCTCTTTAGACTCCAGAGAACATCTCTGTATATGAATAAGACTCTCTTCCTTCTTTTCGATATAAAGCTTTAAACCCTCTGTATGTGCGAATAGAAATAACCTGAGCAGAATAACATGACTGACCTCGATCCGATCGCTGATATGTGTCCCAGTTACAGATCAATTCTGACCCATCAGACAGTATATAATCCTGTTGTATAACAGTAATCTGTTGTAACGTTTTCACTGCTGCTGCTGTTCCTTCTGAAGAGTTTTTAATTTTTTAGTAAAAGTCATCCCAACAAACACAGCTCTGATCTGAGAATGAACTGAAAGTGAACTTTAATAGTGTAATGAATCAATTACACGAGCTCTGCAGGTTTCAAACTTTAAAGAAAAAAATCATCTTTGTAGATGTTTTCAGAGTGTTCAGCACGTGTGTTAGAGCTCAGTGATTCACTCTGACTATGAACACAAACTGGGCACAAGAAAACTTTAACACAAACTAGAGACACAAACCAGACAGAGCACTGTATACAGTGTGTAACAGTGGTAAAGTACAGACACAGTGGTGGAAGCAGTACTCAGATTTTAGTCAGAGATAAAAGTACCAGTGCAACAATGTAAAAACATTGTCACAATACAAGTAAAAGCCCTGCATTAAAAATTCTACTGTAGTAAAAGTACGGAAATATTGTCAGTAAAATGTACTTGTATCTTTAGCAATATTTTGTATTTTATATATATATATATATATTATGTAAATCTGAAACTTTAATGTAAACAGTAACTATAGGTAACAATTGGAAATTGCCACGTAAAATACAAGTAATACCTCAAAATTGTACCTAAGTACAGTATTTGAGTAAATGTGGTGAGTTACCTTCTGTCTCTGGATGGAAGCTGCTGGACCTCAGCTACAACTCTAACCACAGACAAGGATTTCAAACTCCTGGATTCACTGTCTGTGTGACTTTTAACTGAAACATATTTACAGGACACTTTGTCCAGTTGACTCCTGGTCAGAAGTTGCTGAGATGTCTCACTCTGGACCATAGATCAGGATGAACTTTGCGGGACATGAAGACAAACATTAGCCGTGGTCAGAGTTCAGTAATGGAGGATTAAAGCAGCTCCGGTGTGACTTCACTGACCTCCTGAACACTCATTATTCTGCTGACATTCTCCAGTGAAACATGCAGCCTTTGTGTCTCTGCAGGCTGGAAATACCTCGGCTGCTCAGCGTTCCTCTGCCATTCAGCTCATTAACTTTTAATCACACATCTGAATGCGACAGCGAGGTGGAGATTATCCTGCTGCTTTTTGCATGGAGCTGCATCTGTCCCAGCATGTCATCTCTGTCAGACCACCAACATGAAGCTCTGCTGCCCCACAGGACCTGCAACAAAACCTGCTTCAGCTCCACACTCACACTCAGGATGGCCTGATGCTCTGTAATCTACACTCACTGAGCATTTTATTAGGAACACAGTGCTAATACTGGGTAGTTCCTCCCTCTGCTCTCAAAACAGCCTCAGTTCTTCTTGTCATGGATTCCGCCAGATGTTGGTAACTTTCCAACTTTCCACGTTGACATGATTGCATCACATCATTTCTGCAGATTTGTCAGCTGCACATTCATATTGCCAGTCTCCTGTTCTACCACATCCAAAAGGTGTTCTACTGGATTCAGGTGTGGTGACTGGGGAGGCCACTGAAGGTCACTGAACTCACTGTCCTGTTCGTGAAACCAATTTGAGAGGACTTTGGCTTGGTGCAATATCCTGCTGGAAGTACCCATTAGAAGGTGGTAAACTGTGGCCATAAAAGGATGCATATGGTCAGCAACAATACTCAGATAGGCTTTTGCATTCAAACAAGGATTGATTGGTATTAAGGGGCCCAGAGTGATCCAAGAACACATTCCCCACATCATTACACCACCACCAACAGCCCGGAGTGTTGACACAAGGCAGGTTGGGTCCATGGATTCATGCTTTTGATACCAAATTCTGACCGTAACAGTTGTTACTTTATGAGATAATTCATATTTAATGTTGATTGAGAGGTAAAATATATTAGTTGTTTTTTTGGCTGACTTCTGTGAATAAGAGATTATTATATATGAAAGGGATGGACTGACAGAAGAGTTTAGTGATTTCAGCTTGTGCAGACCCTGTCCTCACTGTGATCATGAAGCCTCGTTCCTCTCTGCAGTTATTTAGCTCCATGTTAAAGCCAGCTTGAGTCTATGATTAGTCTGTGTGATGTTGAACGTTATGTAAGGAGTTACAGAAACATATGAAGAGGACCTGAGGGACGTCTCCTCCTGCAGCAGCTTCGAGGCTGATTACAGCAACAACATTCAGATCATGGCTCTCAGGACACTCAATGCTGCTGATAGAGAGACACCGTATAACTCTCTCTGCTTCTTTTTACTTTACCAGGATTTAAAGCTGCTCTGATCAACAGTTTTTTACTAACAATGATAATCCAGGTGTCTCTGTGAGAGATGAACCCCACTCTGCAGCTCTGTCCTAGTTTTGGTTTTTCTGGTTCAGTCTTCAAATAAACGTTAAGAAAATATGATACCCCTTTTAGCAGCTCCCAAGAACCAGCAGCAGCAACGATTACATCACTGAAAGTATTTATGTCTTGCAGTTATTCAAGGACATTATAGTCCCAGAAACTGCATCCAGGTTTCCTTCACGTGCATCTTTTCCTTCCACCTTAGTCCTTGCCACTACAAACATGAGGAAAAACTGGGATGGGCTTTGATTTTTTTTGTTTTTGTTTTGTTTCTCAGGTTTCTGATATTTCACCGGGGATACACAGGTGAGACAGTGTTAAAGCACTTTCAAACCTATTTTTAACGAGAAACTAAAATTGAAGATGTTTCTGCTGAAGATCACAACTTGAACATATGCGCAAACTCGGTGAGATGTAAAAAAATGAAACCAAACATATGGAAAACTAACTGTTGTAGAGCGGTGTTCAAGGTTCAGAGGTGGAAGAAGTACTTACATCCTTTACTTAAGTAAAATTACCAATTAAAAACTGTAAAAATACTCCACTACAAGTAAAAGTCCTACATTGAAAATCAGTATGTAAATAATGTAAATAAAATAAATGTATGCATAATGTACTTAAAGAATTAAAAGTACAAGTACTAAATGAAGAAAAATCTCTACTAAATCATTAGATTACATATATTATTATTGCATGCATTAATCTGTAAACAATATTCTATTATTGTAGTTGGTTGAGGTAGAGCTGATTTTAAACTATTTTGTACAGGACTGCAACTAATGATTATTTTAATTATTGATTCATCTGCTGATTGTTTTCTTGATTAATTGATTGACTGGTTTATAAAAAATCAGAAAACATTGAGAAATGTCGTCAGTTACCCAAAGTGACATCTTTACATTCTTTGTTTTGTCCAAAAAAAGTCTAAACTTCAAAATAAATAGAGATTCATTAAAATTAAAAGGAAAGGCAACAAATCTCCACATCTCAAAAGCATGAACCGGGAAATATTTGGAATTTTTGCAAGAGAAATGCCTTCATTTTCTTATGAGTAATTTAATTAACAACAATTCATCATATTTTATAAGAGCTACATATGTTTTGTATGTAAAAATCTTCTGAGAAGCAATTGGTAACTGCAACTGTCAGGTAAATGTACTGCAGTAGAAGTATAAAGTAGCAGGAAAGGGAAATACTCAAGTAAAGTACAAGTACCTCAAACTTGTACTTAAGTACAATACTTGAGTAAATATACTTTCCACCACTGTCAAAGTCTGACTCTGTGACCCACTCCTTAAACAGCCATGACTGAGAGACGATATGTGAATCTGATTCACCTCACACAGTATCTTTACTGACTATGAGTCTTTACCGTCTTCAACACTTCACTAACTCCGTGTTTACTGACCCTGAGTTTTTACCAACTACAAGTCTTTACTGACTCAGAGTCTTTACAGACTCCAACACTGTCTCCGAGCCTTTACTGACCCTGAGTCTTTACTTACTCCAAATCTTTACCACTCCAACACTTAACTGTGTCTTTACTGACTCCTCTGAGCTCAGTTACTTTAAAGGTCTGTGAGTCCATCCAGACTCTGACTTTTTAAAAATGTTGTACACCGATTAACCATAGCATGAAAACCAGTAAATGGTTCTCATGTCGTGGCTGGTTGGTGTACGTTCTATGTTAAATGTTAAATAGTATGCCGTGAAGACAAGGAGGAATCTTGTCAGTGACATGTGCTCATGACATGGTGATAATCATTTGATAAGATGTTTCTTTACATGTAAAACATCTTGTCTGTCAGGTTCAACTGCACTGATATAGATATACGTACATACAACAAATGGATAATTACTTTGGAAACTTGCCACAAGAATTTCTAAAGGACCACCAGAACCACCTAAAGGATACTTGGAATCTCCAAAATGGCTGCTAGAACCTTTTCAATTACCACAAAAACCATTTTAGGTCAGCTAGAACCTCGTTCAAGGGGACCATTAGAATCACCCAAATGACCATCAAAACCTCCTAAGTGAAAACTAGAACCCTCTCAGTTACTACAAGAACAATATAAAGGACCTCAAGAATCCTTTTAAGTGCTACTAGAATCTCCTCAGTGATTGTAGAAACCTCTTGAGTGGCCAAAGCAATTTCCACAATCATATCAGGTACCCCTAAAATGACTCCTAGAATCTCCAAAGAGACCACAAGGATTAAAACCTCCTAAAAGACAATTAGAACCAAATAAATGAACCTTAGAACCAGCTTAATGGCTGCTAGAACCCCCCAAGAGACCCTAGAACCTCCTAAATTACTGCAGGAAGCCTTGAGGTTCATGTACAGACTGCTAGAACCTCCTAATGGATTTGCCCTGTATGGAAGCCAGCCATTATGTTTCCGCACTGATTTATTCAGGTTCTTACTGAAATGTCACTTGTCTGTATGGTTTCTCTTTTGATTTGGGTGAACTGGCCTACCAGTATCACTAGTATGCGAGTGGTTTCCTTTGAAAGTCAGACAGACAGAGCAGTGTTTGATTCTCTCCTCCCACACCACTGATGGTTTAATGGAAATACCACCAGAGCTGCAGACCGGCCGGACCACCCACACACCAAGTGCTGTCAGCGCACAAACAGGCACACCGAGTGCTGTCAGCACAAACACACACGCACACGCACACACACACAGTCACTATAACTTCAAGTAAAACCTGGAAACCAGATCTGGGTAAGACCAGGAGTGTTTGTGCTGCTGTGGTCCTGATCGGTATCAGGTCAAACCACGACAGACTGGTGCTGGTCTCGTTCTCATGTGTACAGATGTGAGTCTGTGTTTGTAAAAGTCTCAGCCCTCAGTCCATCTGCAGCTTCTACCTGAATCTCCTGCGTTCAGACATCATATTATTTGACTGTTTACTGATCCAATTAAGAGGTTGCATATTAACTTCCTGTTGTTGCTGTTTTCGCATTAAAAGCTTTCCACTGGTGAACCCATGAGATGCTTTTATTGTGAAGTTATAGGAAATGCGATGTGTTTGTCACAGAGTTCAATAAAACAGGTCTAATCTGGTAATCGTTTTACCAAAATAAAACGTCTGATATATGTTTGTGACAGCAGCAGTGTGCTCAGCCCCCCCCACAACGCTGGCTTGCTGCTGATTGGATGAGTGAGCACACACTGCTTATCCCCTCCATCCAGCCTGCACCAGCAGGTCACGCTACTCCAATGAGACCAACCCCCATCCCTCCTCCACACACTCACACATACTGCTGTTACTACTGTTATCACGCACGCACACACACACACCCACACACACCCACACACACACACGCACACAGTCACATTAAAATTACTGCAGAGGACACAACAATGTCCTACATTGATTTCCTGGAGACATACCCTAACCCCCACGTTAAACCAAGTCATCGCCCTAAGATATAACGATTTACTTTATGCGTGTGTATATATATAAATATTATATGTCCAAGAGGAAGTCAAATCCCAACTATACTGTACCTCAGTACTGTAAGGATAAGTCTGCTTTATCTTAACTGCTGTATTAAAGTGTCAACTGTGTGAGACACAGTGTCGATACAGCTTTCTAAATAAACAAGATTTTCACGTGAATCGTGTCAAACTCTTTTCTCTGAGTCTGACCGAAAGCACATCATGCTAACTGCATAGTACAGTGGGTTGCATGTTAAATGTCCACATGCATTTGAGACAGAAGCGTGTTGGCTTTGTGCATGCATGCAGGATCAGCAGCTGCGTGTGCTGCAGCAGCAGGTAGATTAACAGATGGTTCATTCTGCTGTAGCTCTCTGATACTCAAACAGCCCCGGGGGCTCTGTGACCTTGTGGGGCCACCACTGTCCCTGACATGTGTCCTCTGTCAGGTTAGCGTGCCTTGTCACTGTAAAAATAACTTAAGTCAACACATGAGCTCAAATCTAAGACGGTTGTACTCCTCTGACCTGAGATCAGCTGCAGCAGGAGAAGACATACAAATATATGATATATGATTTTTCTGGGAAAAGAAATAATAGATGAAATGTTAGTTAAAGTCACACAAGGCTTCGGTTTCATACAGTTTCATGCAGAATATCTTGTTCATATGTAATATTATTTCGTTTATTACAGTTTTTTTCTGTGCATTTTTTTAAATTAGTGGTTACTGCAGCTGGAATGTCACCATTATGAAAGAAAACACAACACAGACTCATTTTGACATTCATTTCACACTATGCAACTTCATCCGAGGTCTTATTAAAACAGTCTGTTGTTGCTGTGTTGTTCTGTTGTTGCGCTGTTCTGTCGTTGTGTTGTGTTGTTCTGCTGTTGAGTTGTTCTCTCTGTTATATAAGAGATACTGTTTTGCAGCGAGGAATAAATTGTGCCGACATATTAGTTTTTTTTTCTACGTAGAAACAGAGTGAAGAGTTGCAGAACGTTCATTAGAACATGGCTCATTAGAACATGGCTCATTAGAACATGGCTCATTAGAACGGGGTTCTGCAGGAGCAGTGTTGATCTGAAGCTGCTGTTCATGCTGAATGTGACTGACTGACACCCCCCGCTGGAAGATCACGGGACTACAGGAGTCACAGTTTAAACACTGATCTGTTCATCTGTCACTGATTGTACAGACAGACAAACGGGTACAGACAGACAGAGAAGGTTGTGTAAATGAATGAATGAATGAATGAATGAATAGATGAATGGATGGATGGATGAATCTCGTCTCTCTCCTCCTGCCGCTTTATGCAGGTATTTCTGCCCCTGGTGCTGCAGAGTCTGGATCTCTGACTGCAAACCACCTACTGCCCCATGATCCTGCTCAACTACCACTGCTTCAATTATTATGATTATCATCATTATTATATTTAGTTTTATTAATACTATTATTTCCTCAATTATTATAATTATTAGTTTTATTATTAGTAGACATCTGTATGTGTTACCTGTACTGGGCTTTGAATGAAAGGATGAATGAATTACTGAATGAATGAATGAAATTAATGAAATGAATGGATGAATAAATGAATGAATATGAATGAATGAATGAATGAATGAATGAATGAATGAATGAATGAATGAATGAATGAATGAATGCGCTCTATATGATCCATCCCTTGTGGAATTACTCACTCTGACACATTGATAAGCAACAAACCAAACAGTGTGAAATATAAACCTGAGCAGCCAACATAATTGGTCCCGGCAGAGCTCCAACAACCGAAGTTAAATAAAAATTTTACACACTGCCTCACAGGTGTAAACAGAATACACGCATCTAAACAGACCTAACCCAAACCAAACAAAATCTACGTTCAAGTCAGTTAACCGCTGTAAATCTGGCTCACATCATAAATAAGCATCAGGAATCCACGTGTAGTAAAGTAAAGGATTTTATCTGACAGAGGTTATCTCTCTCCTCCTGTTCATGGCCTCAAAAAACATATACACATAACACAAAAACATGACCAAAAAGGTTTTGATTAAAACTTCATCCTTTGTTCTGATCAAGCCTAGATCTGGAACATGAACTTTTTAAACAATATTTTTTATGATATAAAACACTTTTCACTTTGCACCTCGGTTCTTCATCTTCATCCACACCTCAGTGTGTATTGTCAGTTTTCTACCAGGGTCACACTTACATTTAGACAAAATATTCTAAACATATTTTCACATTTATAATCTTTTGGCCAAATTTTTTTATGCCCATGTTTGTTTTTATTTAACAATGAACTCCTCTGCATCCACATTTATGTTTTGGCGATAATATCCTCAAATCCACATTCCTGTAATAAATCAGATGTGTCACATGCACATTCGCCTCTAACAGAAAAATCTGTATAAAATACTTTAGAGCATCTTTAGTGGCTGTAAAATATAAAAAAAACATGCTGAGTCTAAGCAGACAGAAGTTGTTCAGGTTTTCATTTCCTCACGTGGCTGATGTAGTGTCTAAAGCTCATTTTTATCTTGGGCTGATTCAAAATGCTGCTGTCAGGTTTTTTTTAAACTATGAGATGCAGTAGATCACATATGACATGTTTAATATTCAAACAGTGCAACTGAGTTTATAATGCAGCAGCTTTCAGCAATAAGACGGTTCAAACCACCAGTAACATATATTTAGAAAGAGCTTAATAAAATCAGTGGGGGAAAGTAACTAAGTACATTTACTCAAGTACTGTACTTGTATACAATTCTGAAAAACTTGCGCTGTATTTTTATTTGACGCTGCTTTAACTTCACTACATTTCAGAGGGAGATGTTGTACATTTATTTAGCTGCAGTTACGTAAGAGCTGACGATTTAAAAGACTTATAATGAGTTTATAAAAAACAAGACTTTGTTATACAGTGAATTAAGCTGCATGAAAGAAAATACAATGAGTGAAATGAGCTCAGTTGCAGTCAACTAAAATATTATAATGGTGTTTACATGTTAATTCATCAATAATAATAATCCAATATTATAACATAAAAATGTAACTGAGCCAAATTCAGCTGCATACTGAATACTTTAACTTTTATACTTGAATTACATTTTGCTGATGGTAATTATGTACTTCTACTTAAGTTAGGTTTTGAATGCAGGACTTTTACTTGTAACAAATTCTTTTTAAATTGTGGTAGTTCTACTGTTACTGAAGTAAAGGATGTGAGTACTTCTTCCAGCGCTGAGTAAAACAGAATCTGATAAAAGTTCATCAGAACCTGGGAGGTTG